>NC_056731.1:746824966-747089966 GCF_019279795.1 Protopterus annectens
TATACATTTTCTAATAACATCTTTTATGCTGATAAAGTACTATATCACCTTAAATTGGAAGGATAGATCGGCTCTTTCATGGGAAGGATTCAAACAGATAGCTGGGAAACATATTTATGCTCACAAATATTTCTGGTATTCCATGAGGCTAAACCCTACACAGAGAGATACATGGAAAATGGTATATGAGTTTATACTAGCATAAATTCACAGCATTTAAACCTCTTTTTGGGTGCTCTGCATAGATGGGTTTTGTATATAGTTAATTTAGTGTAGAGATATGCATGTCTGTACATCTCATTTTTTTTTTTTTTTTTTTTTTTTTTTTTGGTCTTGTTGTTTGATATGTTATGTGATGATATGATTAAAAGTCAATAAAAAAGAAAGAAAATTAATAGCACTGCAACCCATAAGGTCGAACCCATTTCACTGAAAACTCATAACACTGAACAGTATAGAAATGTGTAGAATGTATGCAATGGTGCTATTTCTTATCATATGAGTTATTGGGAAGTGGGTCTGGCACAGTATGTGTGAATTGCGATCGTCAGCATTATGCTATACCCTCAGATCTGTAGATGTCCATATTTGCTCTTAAGCACTGATTCACTGTGTATTTTTTTTTTTTACTTTCTCCATGCTTGTGCAATTATGGAGTTAGTATATATAAGTAAGGGGGTGTGGGGGCTTGCTGCACCTGCAAAAACATCTTTTTAGGATATATTTTTTAATTTATTTTTTATTTATTTATTTTACATTTGTTAACCGGGCTAGTCCAACTGGATATATTTCCATTTTCAGTAGAGGCCCAGGGAGAAAAGCTCCAGTAATAACAAATAAAAATTGAAATTAAAAATTAAAAATCAATATTATTACCTAGTAAATGAAAGGATTTCAATAAAAAGATTACTAAAAATACAGGAAGTAATAAGAATACTAAAAATACAGGAAGTAATAATAAAATAAAGTAGGTATTTACAATAGTAAAGGTGACAATATGTACAGGATAATTTATTATACAGTATGATTCATGTGGACTATCAGAGCATCAAACAGGATAGAGACTTTCAGAGCATCAAACAGGATAATATACACCAGTATGTTGAATTTTGTTCAGCAGTTACAGTCCTGCTTCCAAGGAGTGTGAATTAAAGTTATGGTTCAAGAGGAGGAAATATCAGTAGTGAAGCAGAAGGTCAATCAGGGTGCTCCAGGGGCATAACCAGTGTGTTTTGAGGTGTCTTTTGAGGTTTTGTTTAAAGAGAGGCAGTGAAGAAAGTAAAGTTAGTTCATTAGGCAGTAGGTTCCAGTTTTTTCCCACAGAGTTGGAAAACAGAGAATCTCCAGCCATGTTGTTAGACTTGCTTATGCTAGCAAGAAGTTTGCTGGAAGAGCATAGAGAATTTAAATTTTTGTAGGGGATTATGAGATTGGAGAGTATAGGAGTGCTGTTGGGTTGATAAAATATCTTGTGGGCAATGGTGAGTTGGGAGACTTTCAGATGGTTTTGAAGTTCAAGCCAGCCTAGCTGCATTAGATTCAGACAGTGGTGAGTTCTAAAGGGATTGCCGGTGGCAAATCTGGCAATGTTATTATAGGAATTAGTTAGTTTGATAAGATTATTTTTCTTTAGTTTAGTATATATGGGTGAGGCATACAGAAGACTTGAAATTAAATGGGAGTGTGCAATCTTAGTTCTGGCTATTGGAGTTAGGAAAGGTTTAATTCTATATAAGGAGCCTATTTTTCTGTTGACAGTTTTTATGGTGTTATTTATGTGGCTGTCAAATGTAAGGTTATTGTCAATAGTAATTCCTAACAATTTAGTGGTAGAGTCGGGGAATATAATTGTACCATTATTGGAGATGACTATGGGGGAGGACTTACTGGTGGGTGTAAAGAGAAGGAGCTTCTTTTTTTAGCACTGAGGAGGCAACGTTTTGTGAACCATGTTTCAACTATGTTAAATACATTCTGAGTTGGAGAATGTAGATCTGATGGGGAGTTTGCTGAGCATACTAGTGTAGAATCATCTGCATACTGAATGCAGGTGGCTTGTGGAATAGCTACATGGAGGTCATTGATAAACAGTGAGAAAAGAAGTGGACCTAGAATAGAGCCCTGAGGGACTCTGAGGGTGACTGACAGAAGGGATGATATAATATTTTCCCAGAGAACTGCCTGTTGCCTATTGGTAAGGTAGGACTGGAATCATTTAACTGCCAGACAGTCAAGGGAAAGGGATTCAAGAATGTTGATAAGAAGGGCATGGTTTACCATGTCAAAAGCTTTTGGAGGTCAATAAAGAGTGCAGATGAGAGGTTGTTTTTATTATGATTTCTACTGATGGCTTCTGTAAAGGATAATAGGGCAGTTGTGGTGCTATGGGATGGTCTACAGCCAGGCTGGCAGTTTGCTATTATGTTATGTTGAGATAAATGGTTTAATAGTTGTTGATGAATGCATTTTTCCATAATTTTTGCTAAGGGTGATAAAAGAGCTATTGGCCGGTAGTTAGAGTAATCATTTGAGGTACCCTCTTTGTGTAGGGGGAGAATATGGGAGATTTTCCAGATGTCTGGAATGATTCCTTCCTTAATGGTTCTATTTATGAGAATGGATATGGGATAAGAAATTACTTTGGCTGCTTTTTGCAGGTATTCAGATGGTAGCTGGTCAGCAGAAGGAGTACAAGGTTTAAGTTTTTGGATGAATTTGTAGATGAGAGTGGTTGAGATGGGTTGCAGATGGAATGCTGGTAGAGTGCCAGGTATGGTGGTGGAAAGGCTTGAGTTGTCAGGGATTAGTTGACTGGCTAGTGATTGTATGGTCTCTGTGAAGAAGGTATTGAAGGTATTGGCAGTTTGGTGGGGGGTATTTGGTTCGGCCTGAGATAGGGTAGGTGTACGCGAGTGGCCTGGGAACAGGAGTTTATTTATACTAGACCAGAACTTCTGGGGATTGTTTTGGTGATTTTGCTGTAGTTTACAGTAGTACTTTTTGTCTGTAAGTATTGCCTTTTTTGTACTATTTCTCAACTGCCTAAAAATTTGTTGATCTGAGATATTTTTGTTAGCTCTCCATTTAGCCCAAGACTTGTTCCTAAGTAAAATTTTCTGTCTGGTTTCTTTAGAAAGCCAGGGGGCTGGTTTGAACTTCATTCTAATGGACCATTTGGTTGCGTGCTTATCAAGGATAGATAAGAATTTAGAGTTAATTTATTTAACAGCTTCTTCAAGTGGCAGAGTTTTTAAAGGGTTCCAGTCACAGGCACTAAGTTCATTTTGGAATAATACTGGGTTAAAGTGTTTGTTGGTACGTGCAATCCTATATGTGGGGGAGGTTAGAGATATCATTTTTTTGCCTTAGGATGTAGGTCAAAGTATGATCGCTTACATCGTCTGGCAGAGTTCCTACTTTGTAAGCTTGTTTCTGTTTATTTATAAGTATCCAGTCTAAGGTGCTCTCTTTCTTGTTTAGTTTATTGATTCTAGTTGTGGAGGTGATAGTTTGACTAAAGCCATGAAGGCTGATATGGGAGGTAGGATTATCAGAGTTAACAACTTTCCAGTCAGTATTAAAAACACCAAGTATTATTGTTTCATGGGGGTAAGTTGAGGACACCTAGCTTAGAATATCCTCTATAGTATTGATATTATTACCGGGCGGTAGGTAGATACAGATGATATATAAAGATTTATTTTGGTTGATTTGAAATCTGGTGATAAGCACTTCTGCCTTACTATGCTGAGGTGACTTGTATGGTAAAGTGGAGATTTGAAGTCCATCTTTGAATAGAACTGCTACTCCCCCACCCTTGCTTTTTATTTAGTCTTGTCTTAATATATTATATCCTTGGGGAATGATTTCATTGTCTTTGGTCTCTGGTTTTAACTACGTTTTAACCACATTTCTTGAGGAAAATGTTTTCAGTGTTATGAGTTTTCAGTGATATTGGTTAGACCTATTTATATTAATTATATCAAGTATTTTTATGGTAATTATGCCAATAATGACTATTCAATTTTCCCGTATGATCTAAAGAATTCTGTTTGTACTGCTAAAATCTCTCATTGTTTGAATTTTACTGACTGCAGTTTTGCTATTGCATCTCAAACTCATTTTGTTCATATCTCCATTGCTCATTCTACTATATTGTGAGCACTGGTGTTCTACATTGTTTTAATTTTTACTTATAAACTGGATATTTGACTCAACCAACTCAGCAAGAATATAAGAATCTAATTATCTTAGTTGATCAATGCATAAGTAAAATCTATACTAATACAAATGTAATGGTTAGAATTGTACAGAGGCATATTAAACCTTAAATTTCTTCACTACACATATTATACAATACTTGAATACACTTTAAGATTCTGGTAAAGAAATCAAATTAAGCAGAAAGAAAAAAAAAACTTTAAAGGTGCCTTACCATAATTTTCTTTTATTCTCCTTCGATCACCCACAATCAAATTTGGGCATTCGGCAGTATGGGTCTGTATTACATGATCGAAGACACTGTTCTTCGAACGCGTAATAGGCAAACCTAAAACATCGAAAACACATAACTGTGAATGGCCACATCCTCAAATTTTTTCCTGGGGAAAAAATTTGCAAGACCATAAACCAATGAAACACACTTCCCAATCCTAATCAAGTGGGGGGCTTCACCTCCCCCCACACCCCCCAATGTGGGAGGCTGCTCCCATCACTCCCACCCTAACTAAATATACTTATGCCGAGATCACTCAGTGTTGGGGAACAGGGCAAACCGTGAGAATGGCCAACTGAATTTTTTCACTAGGAAAAAATTTGCATACTTATCCATTCGCGGTTATGTGTTTTCAATGTTTTCAGTTTGACTATTACAAGTTCAAAGAACAGTGTCTTCAATTGCTTATAGGAAACCCAGCAGTACTATAAGTATAGACAGGCATCTATATGCTTATGTTATGTGCGCAGCACTCATAGAAAGATGCATAATTACATCAGTTCAATAAATAAAAAGGAACATGAGCAATCACGTCTCATAAAATGCATAGTGATAAGAAAACCCAGCTTCTCTGAAGTAGTTTTCTGCTGCTAGGACTACTTTCTTCTTTGCTGTATTCATCATCTACAACACATCCACTATCCTGTGATACTTTGTAACCATTTGCTTCTTTGGGGTTGTGCATGGGTCTGATATTTACTTCCTCAAGTTCATTTTCCAGAACAGCTCATGGCTACTTGTGCATCAAGAAAACCATTGGGTGCGTCAACCAAAACCTCATCTGCTTATCTTTACACCAATGCATAGCTATCAGAAAATGGGCTCATAGGTTCATAGGTGTGTACTAGGCTTATGGCCCTGGAGCCTTTACAAGCCTAGCCCATAGGATTACCCTGGCATCGTGCCACCTGACCTTAGTTTCCAGTGCCTCTTTCGAGTAGAGCCACTGGAGTGATCCCCAGGGTGAATTTTATATTTCCCATCCACTCATCAAGTTTTCTCTTCAAGAGGGCCAGTGAGGTGCTCTGTTTGACATGTATGGGAAGTCTATTCCATAGCATGGGCAGTCTCTGGGTTATGAACCTATCCCTCCAGTACATTCTGTTGATTGTGGTAATGAGGTTGAGGTCTCTGGAGCGTGTGGTGCAGAGGGATTGGGATTTCTTTAGCTTCATAGGTTCATAGGTAGGTACTAGGCTATTGCCCCTAGGGCCTATATAAGCCTAGCCAAAGAGTACCCTGGCTTTTGCCACCCAAGAAAATTATTTTCCTGTGCCCCTGTCAAGCAGAGCCACAGAAGTGATCCCCTGGGTGAATTTCCTATCTCCCATCCAATCATCACGATTTTTCTTGAAGAGTGCTAATGAGGAGCTTTGTTTGATATAGATAGGTAGTTTGCTCCAGAGTATAGGAAGTATCTATCCCTCCAGCATGTTCTGTTTATTGTGGTGACAAGGTTTAGGTCCCTAGAGCGTGTAGCTTGGAGGGATTGGGATTTCTTTATGTGGAGCATGTCCAACAGCTCTGGGTTTGACATAGCTTTGTATGTTAGGCAGAGATCACCTCTGAGTAGGCGATATGAGAGAGTAAAGCTGGAGATTTTTGAGACAGTCTGCATAGGGCATCTGTTTGAGGCCAGTAATTCTCTTTGTGAGGTATTTCTGTGGCCTTTCCAGTTGTTGTAGATGTCTTGTGAGGTACATACCAAAAGGAGCATTGTACTCTATAATGGGTCTAATGAGTGATGAGTAGAGGGGAACAATGACCTCTTTTTTCCTGGATGAGAAACCTTTTGTGATGAGGTGTGCCACGTAGAAGGATTTCCTGACTACTGTGGCGATGTGATTATCAAAGGAGAGACTACAGTCCACCTGTGTCTCAAGGTCTCTTATCACACTTTCGGTGTTAAGTAGACTACCGCCTATGTGGTAATTCATGGGTACAGAGTTCTTACCAAAAGGGATGACAATGCACTTTTTGGCATTTAGCTTGAGGCCATGGCTTTGACACCAGGCATCTGTCTCATTAAGGCCCATTTGTAGGATGTCCACATCGTTAGGAGATTTGATTATGGCTCCTAGTTTGCAGTCATCTGTTAACTTTGTTATCCAAAGACCTTTTGTATTAGCCTGTACTTCAGAGAAGTAGATACCAAACAGGAGAGGACCTAGGACTGAACCCTGTGGTACTCCACTTGTCATTGGTCTGAAGTTGGATTTAGAGTCTGCTACTTTCACAGCGTGTGTTCGGTCAGTGAGCCATTTGGCAACCCATCTTGTGACATAGGGATTTATACATAGTTTAGTGAGTTTGTCTATAATTCCAGAGTGGGGGATGGTGTCGAAAGCCTTGGCGAGATCTAGATTGGCTGTGTGTACCACCTTACCCTCATCTACAGCTTTGGTGACCGCTTCAAAGAAGTCTATCAGGTTTAGGAAACATGATCTGCCTTTTACAAACCCGAACTGGGTAGGGTCCAGAGTTTGGAGATTACCAGTGTCATTGTTTATAAGTTCCATGATGATAAGTGGCACATGTATAGATGTAACATTTCTAACAGAGCTGGGTCAGACATGGCTTTATAAATCAAATAGAGTTTGCCTCTAAGTAGGCGATATGAGACAGAGAATAGTTGGAGTTTTTGAGTCTGTCCACATAGGACAAGTGTTTAAGGCCTAAGGTCCTCTTTGTGAGGCACTTTTGTGGCTTCTCCAGTTGTTGCAGGTGTCTAGTGAGGTACATGCCAAATGGGACATTGTACTCAATGATTGGCCTAATGAGGGAAGAGTAGAGGGAGACAATGGCCGCTTTCTTCCTGGATGCAAAACCCTTAGTAATGAAATGTGCCACATAGAATGACTTTCTGACCACAGTGGTAGTATGATGGTCAGAAGAGAGGTTGCTGTCAGCCTGTGTTCCCAGATCTCTTATAATGCCTTCTGTGTTCAGTGGACTACCATTGATGTGGTAGTTCATGGGAGCTGGGTTTTTGCCAAATGGGATGACGACATATTTTTCTGGCATTGAGCTTAAGGCCATGATTCTGATACCAGTCGTTGGTCTCAGTGAGGCCTTTCTGTAGGATGCCAACATCACTTGGGGAGTTAATAATGGCTCCCAACTTGCAATCGTCTGTGAACTTTGTCAGCCAAAGTCCCTTTGTGTTGGACTGGACTTTTGAGAAACAGATACCAAACAGGAGAGGACCCAGGAATGATCCCTGTGGGGCTCCACTCATAACTGGTCAGTAGTCTGACTTGGAGTCAGCTACTTTCACACTGTGGGTTCTATCTGTGAGCTAGTTTGCAACCCACCTAATGATATAGGGGTTGGTGCCTAGCTTAGTGAGTTTTTCTATGATTCCTGAGTGGGGAACGGTATCAAAGGCCTTGGCCAGATCAAGGTAGGCTGTATGAACCACCTTGTCTTCATCCACAGCTCTGGTGACTGACTCAGAGAAGTGGACCAAGTTGAGCAGGCATGATCTACCCATCACAAAACCAAACTGTGTGGGATCCAGAGTTTGGAGATTTCCTATATCTTTGTTTATTAGATCTATGATGATGTGTTCCACCTTTGCATATCAGATTTGTCAGGCTAATGGGGAGATAGTTCCCAGGGTCTGTAGTTGCTCCTTCTTTGTGGAGAGGGAGGACTATAGCAGTGCACCATTCGGTAGGGAAAAGCCTGAGGTGAGGCTGTGGTTGAACAGGGCATACAGGTGAGGTGCCAGGATATTGTCAGGTCCAACAGAAGCTGTATTCTTGGCTTTGGACAGTGCTGTTTTAACCTGTGCAGCAGTAATACTGGGTGACTGGCAATCTACTAGTATTGTAATTGGTCCTTTGGGTGGTGGTGGTTAAAGTTGGCAATGACTCTGTCAGCCAGTATATTGGCAATATCTCTTGGCTCGGTATAGGTGGTACCATTGTGCAGTAGCTCAGAGCAAATCTGGGTATTGCCATGGAGGTTCTTTACATAACAATTGAAGGCCTTGTGGTTGTCTTTAAATCTGCTGCAATTCTGTTTTCATAGCTAGCTTTAGGGGATTTGATGAGGGATCTCAACTTTTTGTTGAGGCTGATAAGAGAGTTTTTCCAGTCTTGGGACTTCACCTTATTCCTCATCAGTTTCCTCCTTCTGTTGTAGAGTTGGTTTATGGCAGGAGACCACTAGACTGGCTTCCTTTTTTTGGAGTAGAGCATCTTGGTTCTATTGGGTATGGCGAGATCTATGCATTTGTGTACGTATTTGTACAGTACATTGGTGTATGATTTGGCAGTCATGCAACTATTTTTCATTTGCATGGGTGCTGTGAAGTTAGCCACCTCTGTTCTTAGGAGCCCAAAGTTAGATTTGGAGAAGTTTTTAGGGGGGTGGGACAGACAGATACTGGATCCCCTTAGAATGACACCAGAAACTTAGCCAATTGTTGAAATCAATAATTTTCTGCTTGTACTGTGGTATCATTCTGGGTGATGGTAGGATGCTGCTCAGGGCTAGGGTCATACCTGCCTGGGCTACATAATCCGAGAGCTCCTCTATGTCTCTTTTCATTTAGTCCAGGGAGGTACGTCTCAGGTCATTCACACCCACATGTACAATGACAGAGTCATATTTGTACCTCTTGTTAAGGGACCTGAGTGCGTGCATTATACGGCGGATACTGGCACCTGACAGGCAGCTGACTGTTATTTTTCATTTTCAGTAGATCTCAGCTGAAAAGTCATATTTCAAATATACCTTTTCTCCAATTTTGCCAAATTTCTCAGCAAGTAAAAAAATTCAACCTTTAAAGAAAATGTCTCTAATCAAACCAATAAACATCATGGGCTTCCAGGTTGCCACCACTGGAGCTAGCTAAAATACTTTGTGTACTCTTTCAGTTTTAGTTTGGTTTTCCTGTAGGCCATTCCAAACTACCAACTTACCCTTCATAAATGTGATGCAGTCCATCTTCTCTTCTTTGTGTAGGAGCCCCATCACATGGATATTTGTTCTCTGAACCCTGTCCTTGTAATGATTTTGCTTGTCTCATAGCATTCAAATATTACCTCTACACTGGTAAATTTCTCCTCTGAGACTGTATTCTCATGCCGCAAAACCAAAACAACATCTAAATTATATCTTATCAGCTTTAATGTGTCTTTTGAATGCTTTATCTATGAAATTATCTAGTTTATTATTGTTTTGAATTTCTGCTAAACGAGTTTTTTACATTTACATCATAATTAGAAGTGAATAAGTAGCTCTCAATATATCAGGGATAAATCTCAACAGAATTAGGGACAAATCTAGAGATAATCAGGGACAATCAGGAGCACTTTTAAAATATTAGTACTATTAATGTGAGACTGACAGACTAAGAGAGTACAAACTGATATATATTTTCTGAAGTAAAAGAAGTCTATAATTCTAATTATTGGCATTATTATTATTAAATGTAATTAACCACCTGTACTCCAAACCTCACAAGTTTTAGGAAAGATTAAGAGGAACACATACCTCTCAAATGTACAGATTTTCACAGAATGTCCAGATTTTTGCCTCGTAGTTTGTCTGTTTCTTATAAAATTGTAGTTTTCTGGCAAGTCAATGGAAAATAATTAACAGTTGAAGTCGGAAACTAATGGCAGACATTTAAGTTTTAGACTTCATACCCCCCAGACATTCATGCTAATGCAAAACATGTTATTCTACCTACTTTCAAAGTTTCTAACAGCAATATTTTAAAAAAATGTCCTTATTTTTGAGCCTATGTCCCCCCATTATTTATGGCTTTGTCCAGATTTCTTGCTTGCTGAAAGAGGTTGAGAGGTATGGAGGGAGCTAACATTTGAGTCAAAATCAGGGACAGTTGTATGAGTATATTCCCTCATAACTGTTATAGATTCTGTAGAATGCCCTTATTTTTACCTCATATTTTTGGATTGTCACTCAAATATTTCAGTACTCTAGTAAATCACTATGGGATAGTCAATCAGTAGTGGCAGATATTAGAGTTTCATAATTCTTATCATTCAGAAAAGAAATGTTGCTGTAAAACCTGTTGTTCTGTTAATTTTTAAGTGAATTAGAATAATATGTACAATTATCTCTGATTTTGAGCCTTTGTCCCCATTGTTGTGGCTTTGCCCAGAATTTTTCAGCAAAGAAGTTGAGAGGTATGATATCTTTCAGTGTTGCCAGTGGCTTCCTTTTTTCCAGCCACCATGTCTCTGATTAATGCTACAGTTTTTTGTAGCCTTTAATTCTATTAATTGCTTTTTTTCATTGTTTTGCCTTTTTTCGTCATGTGTTCAAACAATCCACTGCACAGGAGCTTTTCACTGACTGCTGTAAGATATAATCCAACTTTTAATCAGTTTGTGCAGACTTTTTACAGTAATAACCATGGGGCATGCTTCTCCTTAATGCACCATATCGGAAGTCAAGGTTTAACTGTATCTCTGTTATACTCTTGATGTTTATTGTTTCCTGTGTACCAGGCATGAAGTCAAGTAGATTTTTCTTCCATGTTTAATTAAAAAAAAATCAAAAGAGAAACGTTGTAGGCTAGTGGTCTGTGGTTAGTAACCTGTGTAAAACATTGTCATACTCATGTAAATGTAAACAGAAGAGCTCATAATTCCACATGACTACTAGGGCTTCTTTTTCAGCCTGGAAACAACTTTTTCATCGCCTGTTAATGCCGTACTTGCATATGCAGCAGATTTGTAGAGATCTCTGTGCATTAGCATCCACAAGTACCTGAATGTCTTTCTTTGTCTCAAACTATATCATCAAGTAATTGAACGTGAATCACTTTTTTTTTTTTTTTTTTTTTCGTGCCTGATTATGCTATCCAGGCAATGTCCAGTGCAGTGCTTTCTTTGTCAGTAGTCTTAAATGCTATTTTATTCTACAAAAAATAAGGATATAGCTTGAGCAGCAGTTAGCCATCCCCAAAAAACTTCTGAAACATTGTCAATAGTCTGGAAGTTAGCACAGATGATTAAGGCTATAAGCTGTTAACAAGATGTTTCCTTTAGTTCGTGGCACGAGTCCTTCAGCCTCTGTTTGCTTACTTTGTGATTCTGAGCAAATCACTTAGGCAGACAGTGGTCCTGTGCTAAGTCTGGAAAAGGTATGTGTGGATCAATGCTTTGCACAAGTTAAAAAAAAAATTAAATAAGTAAATTATTTTTTAAGAGATGCTGAATTTTTTTGTATCTAGAAATGATTAATCTATAGAATTTTAGTTTGGTCTTATCAAATTCATACTATTCCACAGGGAAGTTTTTATCTCTTTTTTTAACCACACACACACACACACACACACACACACACACACATATATATATATATATATATATATATATATGTATATATATATATATATATATATATATATATATATATATATATATATATATGGTATCCGGACACATGCTCAACTAATATATGTTCGAATCACAAAACATCGAACACACATACATGAAAGCGCTTAACATCAACAAGCGCTTCCGTGTATGTGTGCCTGTTTCGTAGATCGGACTACAGTGCGGGTAAGGGAAAATTCCCTTTTCCCCACTGTAGTCCGATCTCAGAGTGAGAATAATAAAGTAAGGTGGGTGTGGGGGGCACAGGAGGGTGAATCCCCCTGCGGAAACGTAGATTTTATTTTTTTAACTACATATACACGGAAGCGCTTTTGATGTTAAGTGCTTTTGTGTATGTGTGTTCGATGTTTTGTGATTCAGACATAAACTAGTCGAGCATGTGTCCTAGACCCATATATATATATATATATATATATATATATATATATATATATATATATATATATATATATATATATATATATATATATATACACATACATACACTTAACAGTTATCTTGAGTTTTGTTTTTCTAAAAAGTATTACACCACTGCTTTTTTTTTTGTTTTTATTTAGTCACCTAGGACCTCATGCTACCGCCTTGACCCCCGCTGCCCCATGCCCATTCCAGGTCTACACCTAGGACCTCATCCTACTGCCCTGGCCTCTGGTGTCCCATGCCAGGTATACACTTAGGACCTCATCTTATTGCCCTGGTCCCTGGTGCCCTATGCCCATGCCAGGACTACACCTAGGGCCTCATCCTACTGCCCTGGTCCACTCTGGCCCATGTACATGCCAGGCCTACACCTAGGACCTTATCATACTGCCTTGGCCCCTGTACGCCATGCCAGGCCTACACTTAGGACCTCATCCTACTGCCCTGGCCCCCAGTACCCCATGCCAGGTCTACACCTAGGACCTCATCCTAGTGCCGTGGACCCCAGTGCCCCATGCCCATGCCAGGTCTACCAGTCATCCTTCTACTACCTTGGAAAACTCCAGTATTGATGTATCCTAAGTGCATCCTGGGGGCTTAGCCATCTGTGCTTCCATCAGTGGGATTCTTTGTACTCCTTACCTGCTCCCTTTCCCAGACCCACCACACTTGTCAACTACTTCTGAGTCACCTCCCTAATATGGACCAAGCCTCACCTTAGGGAGTGTCACTGTGCTGCCTCCCAGCAATGAGTTGCAGCCCATCCCTGAGTGCCACTCTGACAATTGCCCAAGCCCCTAACTGAACTCAGGCCACCTGGGCCGTAGTCAGAGCTTTACCTCTTTATGGAACCAGTGCACCTCTACTGCTGAAATTTCTTATATAAGCTCTTCCCTATACTGCCAACTAGATAGAATTTTGAAAAAAAAACTTTTGTTGCTGAATTTGCACCAAAAACAATGTCTTTCATCTTCTTAATCCTATATGGGTTGTGCATGTTGTATGTAATTCTTCTGCATTCTTGATCTAATTCTTTTCAATGGTATCTTGATCTCAAAGCTAGTGTGCTGAATATATTTGCAGTATTCATGGCAAATATGTCATTTATAGTTGAAGTTATGTGCCTTTGTTTGGTTATGACTGTGTTTGACTGGTATGTTTCTACCTAAATCATTAACTTCATCTGGGTTTTTGAGTTTGGGAGATCCAACTTTCTTTCTTTTTTTTTCTGTACTTATTACTCTCTCTATGCCTACAATTATCACTGCCATCACCATGGTTATGCCTTTTCATTCCTCATTAACCATGTACCTGTTACACTAGTTAAACACAAGCTGTTTGAGCTGTAGACAAGGATCGACTTTATGGAACTACCCTGGGAATGTGGCAATGTTGTTCTGCTTAGTTATTCAGTAATATCTGATTCTTCTAGTTTCTTTAGTTCATTCTTTGCCATTGCTCTAATGAAACAGAACCATTCTTTGAGGCTTTCATGGCAGTTTTACTTGTTTGTTTAGATGAAGTTTTCTTGGAATTTCTGAAGCTTGGGGACAAGGCAGACGTTTGTGACCAAAGTGTTCAACACTCATAGCAAATGTGCAAATAACTTTGATGATGTACTAATCTGGAAATGATGTTATCTTTGAGAGGTCCTCTTACTCTGAGGTGCATCAGTGTCCCAAGTAGTAGATATACGTATTGGGGGTGTGAAAGACATAGATGCCCTTATGATAATGAGTTTGTGAATATTTTTGAGAGTGAAGATGAACAAGAAAATGAAAATGATGGTGGTGAAGCTCATACAACACTCTTTACTGGATATGGAAATTTAAAAGTACCACGGGTTCTCCATGTCAGCCCTTTTAACCCCCCAGGACATCTTCAGCAGTTAATAATTTTGAAAAAAAATTTATGCAAGCAGATACAAGAGGAATATGTTAATTTTTGTAAAAGCAAAAAAAAATCATACAATTTGAAAAAGAATGAATGGGAGGCTTTGCAGTATTTACAAAATATTAATGATCAATATGTATTTCCACAAGCTGATAATGGGGGCAATTGGGTAGTCGTGTCAAGAAATGGTTACAACCAGATGGTAGAAAATTTACTGCAGGAAGACAATGTGTATTTAAAGTTAACTGACAGTCCCTCTGAGAACTTTAATAATCATTTGCTGGAATTGTTAGAAAAAGGAGACTTGGTTTCTTTTCCCCAAAGCATGTTAAAAACTTGCATATAAAGCACCCTAAAATTGCTAAGTTTTATGCAATTCCAAAAGTCCACAAAGACATGCTGAATCCACCAGGCAGACCCATCATATCTGGAGTGGGGGCATGTTTACAGAATGTAGGGATATTTTTGGATGCACAGTTGAAAGAATATTGCCCTCACATTCTCTCACACATTAAAAATGGTAGAGAATTTTCAAATTTGGTGGGTGGAATGGAATGGAACAAAAAGCATTTTTGGGCCTGTGTGGACGTGAAATCATTATATACAAACATTCATCATAGATGGGGTTTAGAAGCTGTGGCTAATATGATGAGAGAGGGACCAAGAACTATTTTTCTATTACATTTACTTGAATTTGTGTTGACTCATAGTTTTTTTGTTTTTGAAAATGCTGCTATTTTTATGGGGTTCTTTGAGAACAGATATATATATATATATATATATATATACAACAAGTACTTTGTTCAAAATGTAATAATTTTATTATGCTATATAGATGATTTAATATTTGTTTGCAAAGGGGCTGAAAGTCAGTTCAAGGAATTCATGGGAGAATTAAATAAGAATCTTTTTGGAATAAAGTTCACATATAGAACCCAAAGGGAAGTTATGCATTTTTTAGACTTGGAATTTTTTGTTGGGAAGAATAATAGGATTGCATTTAGACCTTTTTCTAAGGAGACTGCATTCAATATTTTTTTATGTGCAGATAGCATGCACCCTGTACATTTACTGAATTAATTGCCTTTTGGTGAATACAAATGGATAGGCAATAATATGTATGACATAACATTATTTGACAGAGAATTTGACAATGTTACATCTGGATTTATCAATAGGGGCTATTCTAAAGAAGTCTTGAGACAAGCAGAAGAGAAGGCCAGGGCTATTTTAACTCCCTGTAATGTTTCATCTAGGAGACAAGTTTTGAGAAGCTCACATAGGAGTAACTGTTCATGGGAAGTTACTGGGGATAATATATTTTTTGTTAATAAGTTTTCCCCTTTCACCAAGATTTTGAAAGTCTTGGTGTATAGATTTTGGCCCATTATTAAGCAAGATGATGAGGTGGGCAGTCTCTTTACTGGTAGGGTTGTTTTTTTTTTCTCGTAGCAGATGTCTTAATTTGAAGGAGCTGTTAAATTTGAAGATGACCTATAAAGTTGGAAAATGAGTGGGCACCTTTTTGTGTGGAAGGTGCAAAGTATGTGATAAAGTTAAGACTATTTCTGGGAGTTTGATTAATGGGAGAAAATACAGAGCCCTTGACCTTTTCAACTGCAGTAGTAGTGGTGTTATTTATGCTATAGGATGTAGTTGTGAGCCTACCATGTGGTATATAGGACAGACCAAAAGAATTGTCAAAAAAAGAATTATGGAGCACTTGGGGAGATATCAGACGTGGTAGGACAAATAACCCTGTAGCTTACCATTTTCATTCTACTCACATGGGGTCCACAAGGGATTTGCTTTTTAGTGTGTTAGCTAGACCCCATGTAATGGAAGGTGTTGATTATGTACAAACTTTATTAACAATGGAAACTAAACACATCAATAATTATAAGACCCTTTGGCCCAATGGTCTGAACTTAGAACTTGATTTACATGTATAAATAATTTTGAAAACATTTTTTTCTTGTTTAATGTTCTTGGTTTATTTCTCTGTATTGGTATTATGCTGTAATTCCATAATGTTGTTAGACATTGTCTTGTGGTAAATATTTCTCATATAAATTAAATTATATATATATATATATATATATATATATATATATATATATATATTTTTTTTTCATTATATTTTAGCATGGTGTATTTTTATTGTGATGCATTTGTGTTGTAATGCATTTGTGATGCTGTACTCTGAAAATATAAGTTCCTAAAAGTTTATTAAGCAGTTTTGCACTATGAGAGCTGATAATTGTTCAGGCTTATTTGTTGCCAAGTCATCATGACTCAGTATTTATTGTCAGATTGTTTAATTAGCAAATTATTTGCAGAAAAAACAGACTATCTTTTATGTTAATTGTTCCCTGGAAGGCAAGTCTGCCGAGGTACTAACAAGTACAATAAAGACTGGATAGTGACCGTGGCTCTGGTGTATGTTTTTTTCTTTTTAAGTTTGTTTTTTTCTGCTGTTGCAGTGTATGTTTTATTGAGATATGGGAATAGATGCTTCTCATCAGGAGGTGTGGGGGTGAAGCCTTCCTGCAGAACACTTCAGTATAGTTATAGTGAGTTTTCTGCCTTCTGCTTACTTCTTATGAGTGCTGCAAACTTATTTGCTGATGTTCTGTTAAACAGACATTCAGTTTCCCTATTCTTTAAAATATTTCAGCATAGTCTTCTTGTAGTTTTCAGCTTGTTCAGGGTTTTAAGCTTCCTGTTAAATAATATGGATGTTACATTGGCTCAGCATTAAACATTACTGCATCATGGTGGTCTATCTTCCTTCCACATCCAAAGACATCCTCTGGGTGAGCAAATTGCCAATATGTGTGTGTGTGTGTGTGTGTGTGTGTGTGTGTGTGTGTGTGTGTGAATGTGTCTGGCAAGCTATTGTACATTAACTGTTTTACTTTGTGTCCACTGAGTGCCAAGATAGGCTTTGACTCTGAACTAGATAAAACATGGAGACAGAGAATGAAAGAATAAATTAAGGGTAAGGAATACAGCTCCTCTTAATCTAAGACAGCCTAGACAGTGTATGCTACTGTAACTTAGTAAGTTTTCTGATTTCTCTTGATTGCCAAGACTTCTGCCTTTGTTTCTGGCTACTAGTGCCACATGAACATATGTCGGCTATACTTTTTCTGATGTAGTAGTTGCGGTTCAAAGTTACCATAATTTATTATGTTGACCGCTGCCTCAGAGTCATGATGCTACCAATAGCTCAGCAAGTGCATACCTGATTTTGATACTTGGAATTGGCAAAGGCTGTGTGGTTCTATTCCCACACCAGGTGATTGGTTTCATGTTTCATTACCATTACTCTCAACTGTAAAGAATGTCCAGATTATCGTCTCATATTTTTGGTCTGTTCCTCATAAAACTTGAGGTTTTCTGGCAAATCAAAGAGTACTGAATTCATTAAATAATAACAGCTATTTAAATATTTCAGACTTCATATCCTTCAGAAAATGCTTGGTAACATAAAACCTTTTATTCTAGCAACTTATGACATTTATTGAAAAGAGTAATGACAAAACAATTATAAAAGTATCTGAGTGCAAAAAAAAAAAATTATAAAAGTATCTGAGTGCAAAAAAATTATAAAAGTATCTGAGTGCAAAAACAATTATAAATGTATCTGAGTGCAAAAACAATTATAAAAGTATCTGAGTGCAAAAAAAAAAAAACAATTATAAAAGTATCTGAGTGCAAAAAAAAAAACAATTATAAAAGTATCTGAGTGCAAAAAAAAAAATATAAAAGTATCTGAGTGCAAAAAAAAAAAACAATTATAAAAGTATCTGACTGCAAAAAAAACAATTATAAAAGTATCTGAGTGCAAAAAAAAAAAACAATTATAAAAGTATCTGAGTGCAAAAAAAAAAAATTATAAAAGTATCTGAGTGCAAAAAAACAATTATAAAAGTATCTGAGTGCAAAAAAAAAAACAATTATAAAAGTATCTGAGTGCAAAAAAAAAAAAAATTATAAACATACAACACAATGAGCAAGTAAGAAGTAATTTTCAGCAATTCCAGTTAAACATCTCAGACATTATTATGCAACAATGCTTGGCAACTCCACAACCTAATTTACCAGATGGAGTGACTTATTTCAAAATCTACCCATTTTATTTCTGCAGAACAAAGCCTAATATGCTGTATCTTTCGGCTTTTCCTGGTTAGGGGTCGCCACAGTGGAACTCCGGTCCGCTAATGATTGGCAGTAGATTTTTACGTACCGAGTTGCCAGCTCTGATGCACAACCTTCAACGAAGGTACACCCATTCACACATGTCTCCACACAGAAGACGCTTTAGCTGAGAATCGAACAGGACAACGTCTTACTGTGAGGCAACAACGCTACCGCAGCACCACCACCACAGTACAGAACAAAGTCTAATATAATAATCTTAAATCAATGTATACAATTAAAACACCCTATTTCAACATTTCCCAACTTTACAGAACAAAGTCGAATATAATAATCTTAAATCAATGTATACAAATAAAACACCCTATTTCAACATTTCCCAACTTTGTAGCCATCCCCAGCAAAAAATCCTGTAATCCCTGACAAGTCAAAAAATATGTTTAATCATTTGGTCTACATAATGCATGTTATATAATACTGTTCTCAAGTTTTTCATGTCATAGTTTCCTCTGATGAAACATTCTGCAGAAAAGAAAAAAAGAAGACACTGGAAAAGCTATTTGGATTTACTCATGTTGTTATTCTAATACATTCTTGATGTGACTTTGGCTAAACTCTTCTACCTGGTAGATGAATGAAACTTCCCCCAAAATGTTCCAGTACTACTTAGGACTAGTATGCCAAAGGCAGTTAATGTAGATTTTCCACATGGACATTTTTAATTTATGCCCCCAACCTCTTTTCCATTTCTTATGCTGAATCCATGCTTTACGAATGGTGTTATCCCTACCCAGCAATATCTTACTCATTATAGAACCTTCTTGGGGTGTGCAGTGTTGAAGTGTTCTTACTGTTCCTCCTTTTAATGGATGATACTATTATTATTATTATTATTATTATTACTATTTTAATGATCTTGTTACACCTGATGTTGAAGAAAATGCTCTGTATATAACTGTTTTCTGCAATCATATATTCCCTTTTTAATTATGTCTCTAAACCTAATAATGCCAGTTTTAAAGGTTAAAATTAGTTTTGTTAAGACAGTGAGTAGGGTGTCATTATTTGCATATAGGCAATAATACATTACTAACATTCAAAGCCTATGACTACTAAAGATCACCCCCAACAAAGAGATAGAGCCTTGAGAATATTATATCCCCACACCTACTTTGTCACAAACCTTTTATTTCAGCCATAAACAGCTTTCTACTTTTCATAAAGTATCTAGAAAACAGAAGAATTACCTGCACAAAGTAACATATTACCTGAATATAAAAAACCCAGAGATCCATGCATCTGTCTGCAAAAACAGCCTTTATGCCTGCAACAAATATTCTCTGCCATTCGTCAATAACCCAACAAAGTCTGTCTATAGAGCAACCTTGTTTAATACCACTAGTCACAGGAATATCCCTCCCAAAATATGTTTAATAAAGTCAGATTAGTAAGGTTATAAACTAAGCTGAACAGAGTGAGAAATCAAGAGTTAAAACCATATCTTATACTTTGAAATAATGGTAAGTGGTTTGCATCATAATAATCCTTAGAAATATCACTATCAGGGCAGAAAGAACGCCATCCACATCTCCTCAGCCAGTTTTCACACTAACAATAACAGTTCTCTGATATCTTTTATGGAATCATAGATTTTATGTATATTCTAAGGCCACTGAATCTCATGACCAGTACCATTCCTCAGGACATACCTGTTTTCTCCATGAGGGCCATATGCATCCAGTTGTCCAGTTTATGTTTAAAGGAAAATAGTGCTTAACATGTAAAGGAAATTTATTCCAGAGGTTTGGGAGGTGCTGGGTTGGAAACCTGCTCCTCCACATTGTTTGATTTAATTGTTGGTGAAGATTTAGGTCCCTGGTTCTAGTATTGGTGGAGATATTGGACTTGCAAAGAAGCAGGAGGTCTGGGACAATCAGGTTTCTAATGGTACAGTATGCAATATAGAGATTACCACCCAGAAGTCTGTAAGACAATGAATAAAGGGATAGAGCTTATAGTCTCTCTTGTTAGCTCAGGGACTTAATGCATGTGTTCTTTACTTAGAAACCTTTGTGATCCTTCTAATTGTTCAATACGTTTAGGGAGATAAATCCCAAAGAGGGTGATGAACTCAACAGTTGGCCTGATCAAAACTGAGTGTATTGGAGTGATTACTATTCCTCTGGCAATTAGCTAGGCTAAATAAAAGATTTTCCCAATATCTATTGTCACACGATGGTCAAAAGACAGGATGCTATCAACCCAAATACCTTGGTCCCGAATTACATTTTTGTTTTGTAGAGGTGTGTTATCTAGATAGCATGTTGGGGATATTTACCAAAATTAATGATACTATAGTTTTTTAGTGTTTAGTTTTTCAGTACACCAAATGTTTACTAGGGAGAGCTCATTCTTGAAGGTTTGGGTGTCATAGGGTGAATTAACAAAACCCCCCAGTTTATAGTCATCTGCAGACTTTGTTAGCCATAGGTCCAGGCTCTCTGCTTGGAAATGTGAGAAGTAAATACCAAAAAGAAAAAGTTCTGGC
Source organism: Protopterus annectens (assembly GCF_019279795.1). Lineage (NCBI taxonomy): Eukaryota > Metazoa > Chordata > Ceratodontiformes > Protopteridae > Protopterus > Protopterus annectens. Next base: position 746,845,869 of record NC_056731.1, read on the forward strand.
ACTGAACGCCGAGGGACACTACTGGTCACTTTTAAATTTCTGATGAGGCATACGGCAACTGGCACTGTGTGTATCTTCTATCTTTTAGTCAGTTGGCTATCCATCTTAGAGCACATGGGTCAGTTTTTACTATATTTAGGTTTTGTATGATGCCAGCATGGGAATGATACTGAAGACCTTGGCCACGCCAAGATAACCTGCATGCACTGCATGGGCATCATCTACAGCCTCCATAATACTTTCAAAGACATTTACAAGATTTCCCTTCACAAAGCCAAACTGTTGGGAGTCAAGTCTAAGAAGATTCTTGATATCATAGTTTATGAGAACAGTTGGATTATGTTCTATGGCTTTACAGATGAAGCTTGTAAGGCACATGGGTCAGTTGTAATGCCACTGTTATGAAGGGGCATCACCACTGCTGTGAGCCACTCATTAAAGACAAAACCAATAGCTAAACTTAAGTTAAACAAGTTTATGACTGTGTCTGCAAGGGCATGTTTACTACTATTAGGTTCATAAGTTCATAGATTAGTACTAGGATAACTGCCCTTTGCGAGCCATTTTAAAACTAGCCAATTATACCTTATGAGACTCAAACCCTGCACCTTGTGTTTGTAAGGCAAACACCATAACCATTAGGCCAGCCTCCCAACCCAACCCAATATTAATTATGCAACCATGTATTTGTCAGGTCCCAGGCAGGAAGTATTTTTGGTGGGTCTATATTGGAATGCCAAAACCTCACTTAAGCGAATCCCGAAAGACTGACACGTACACAGCGTACTGCAAGAACACCAAACGTCCTTAAGCACGGAATTCAAAATATCAAACTGCCATAGTTGGCCAACTCCACCACCCGCTATGTATTGCCTACCCAAGCAAAATAAATATGAATGTGTTACTATACATGCACTTACCTTAACCCACACCCTAACCCTAAGGTCAGTAACTATTGCACATTTACGTTAGGGAGCTATACCGGATAAGGGAATCTCCTACTGACGTTTTACCTCACTAAACATGGTGTGGACAACTTTGGCAAGTCTGTATTTTGAATTTCTTGCTTAAGGACATTCGGTGTTCATGTGGTTCACTGTTTATGTGTTGGCCTTTTGGGATTCACGTAAGTGAGGTTTCGTCATTCTAATATAGACCTTTTTTGGTCTTGATTACCACCTTCAGTAAATTATCTTTAGAAGTAATTGGGGAAGTAAGGGATTGGAGTACTCTGGGGCTTTGAATAGAAGTCTCAGGAGTGAAGCTGGCACTAAATTTGTTTGCAAGGATATTGGCAATGTCTTTGGGTCAGAATAGGAAGCCCCATTATAAATAACATTCAGAGTGTTGTAGGGTACTGTTTTTTGAATTTCTAACAGAGTTAAGGAAGGATTTATGTTTATCTTTGGATTCAAAGGCCAGCTTAAGTTCATGGGCCCTTTTAGTGGATTTGATAATTTTCCTCAGCTTTTTTGTAATTTATTTATTTATTTATCCTTGAGAGGAAGGGTTTTCTTTTGTAATATAGTTTATTTATGATGGTGAACCACCAGAGTAGTTTATGTTTGAATTTCCTGTAAAGCTTGGTTCTGGTAGGGGCTGTTAGCGCTCTGCATTTTTCTAAAGGGGTGTAAAATTCCTCAATGAAGCTTGCTGCTTTATTGAGGTCATGTGAGATACAGTCATGAGTGAATTTTGATATTTCATCACATAGTATGTTGAAGTTGGCATATTTGTACTCCTTAAATAAAGTGAGGTGTGCTGTAGTAGCTTTTGGGAATTCAAAGGAGAAGGTCACAAGTTTATGGTTAGACTTCACTGGTGAAGGAGATACCCAGAGAATTATTACAAGAGGCAGCCATATTTGTAAGATCAAAAATGCTGCACTCTCTAGCAGGTTGATTTAAACATTACTGAAGGGGATTTTTGTTTATTAAGTCTAAGAATTTTCAGGCATATCCTACATTGGAGGTATATTTACCCCAGTTTATTGAAGGTTAGTTAAGGCAATTTTTGCTGACAGAGAAATCATTCAGAATGCTGATAAATCTTACATAGTCATCAGGGGACAAAGAAAGCATTTTGTAACAAGCTTTTAGCTGATAATTATTCTTATCAAAAGTGATCTGTAGTTCACTGAGTTCAGCTTATAATTCATAGGGCTATTCCTGGAGGTAGCATGATCCCTGACAATTATGGATACTCCACTACAGTTGCTATGAAGGCATAAAAAGTGCAGACATCTGATACAGCGGGAATGCTATCTTTACATCTAAACCGCATGTCAATAACTAAGTAGATATTGATGTTTCTCAAATACAAGAGTGCCTCAAGACCATGCAATTTATTGTTTAGACATCTGGCATTAAGGAGGGTCATCTTAATGTGATTTGATTTCAGGACAGCTATATTAGCTACTTTGCAATGTCCACTGACTGGACTCTGCCTAATAAAGACACCGGGGGCAGAAAAGACTTTAGAATGTGAAAGAGTTGAAATAAGAGGTGCAGATCATCCTTAGCAAAGCAAGCTGGACTGTTGAGTATTTTCTCCCACGCTGATAACACATGCTCCTGGAATGACACCAGCTATTTAACCAATTATTGAAGTTAATTGTCGTTTTTTGTATCTAGGCATCATTCAAGATGAAGGAAAGATTCTATTCTAGGGTAGTATCTTCCCTTTACTTATACTGAAGACTTCCTTCCCCATCTATTTAGCCAACACTCTGGCAACCACAGCTGAGCAATCTTGAATAACAACCTGTAATCAGTATTTAAATTAGTAACTGACCTGCAGTTCCTACAATATTACTTATCGCCCTTTTTTCAGAGAAAGATAATGACCATTGTACATCCATTGTAACAGCAAAATACTTATTTAAACTACTGAGATAAACCAGCAAATCAACAATCCTTTAACAAAACCTGCTTATCATTATAAATCTTATAACTCAGACTTTCTTGACTAGGGGTAATATCCAAACAGACAACCTTCAGCACTTCATCAAGCTCTTGACAAGTCATATCCCTGTCACATTTTGTCTGACTCATCATTACCTGGCAATTTGCAGTCATAAAGACTGTTGATGTCAAAAGTAGAAGATAGTCTGTCAATATACTACAGCTGATGTACAGCCTTCAAATTACTCACAACAGCATCCTGACAACTCATAAAAAATACTATCTGCCTCAAGTGTATTTTCCAAATACCCTTTGATTTCTCTGAAACACCTTCAAATCTAGGAAGTGTAAAATAAACCTTCCAACACCACTTAGTACCACTGTTTGTTCATTGTATGCTGGCATTGCTTGCATTATTCTGATTAGTAAACACAGTGTGTGTGTGTGTGTGTGTGTGTGTGTGTGTGTGTGTGTGTGTGTGTGTGTGTGTGTGTGTGTGTGTGTATGTGCATGTATAATCACATCAACTGATATATACCTACTATAAGGACACACACTGGAGCCAATTATTCAGCACTCACTGAAATTGTTTGTTGACTGTCACTTACCTGTGTTTGTGTATACGTATACCCATAATGTAAGCAAAGCCAAAAATTTACTGCATTATAAGCCAACATCCAGTGCATTAGTCATTAGATACACTTATGCATTGTCAGTGTTATTCACAAGCATACCACTATTGAGTACCCATCTGATGAACAGAGAATGTTGATAGTTGCCCCTATAATTACTTCAAAATGTGGTGTAGTTTAGTGTAAGTTATTTTGGATACCCACCCTTAATCTTAATGAATGTAGATTTTTAGTTTGCCAGTTTGGTTTGTTTTATTATTATTATTATTATTTGCTAATGTTTATTTGAATTAAAGTGCATTTAATTTGAAGGGTTTCATTTTTATGGGTTTTGTTTTCTAGTTGATTGTATGTTTATTTTTAAGGATGCATATTTTCATGTAACAGGTTGTGGACTAGCACCCACTAGACATGGTAAAACAACACTCCAGTACGTGCACTCGTGAGTGTGTGTATGTGTGTGTGTGTGTGTGTGTGTGTGTGTGTGTGTGTGTGTGTGTGTGTGTTTGTGTATGTGAGTGTATTTGTGTGTATATGAGTATCTGGTTATTTCTTACAGATTCACAGGTAAATACTAGGCTAGCTACACTTGCAGTCCACTTTAAGCCTAACCAATTTCCCTTTTTTATGCTCAAATGAACCTATCCCATTAGATATTTAAGCACCTCACCAGTGTCAAAAAAACATAAAGGCCTGTCCAAAGTGAAATGAATAAGCACTTTCGCTCCTTTATTCATATGGAACTTCATCAGATTCATGTCAGTTAAAAAAGCTATCATTTTAAAACCTTTATCAAAATGAAAAAAATGTGTACAAGAAAGCCAAAGGTTACCCAGTAGGAAGTAAATACAATAAATGCAGCAAACAAACCAGGCGTCCACCAGAGCTGAAAAGTATAAATCTTTAATACACAGGATAAGCTTTCACACAAGTTGTGCTTCATCAGATCCACAGAATAAAACAGCAAAACCCATTAAATACTAAAACATGTGCATCAATTAACCAATAATATATAACAATCAATTACTGATGTATACTTCTTTTCTTAAGAATTGGTTTTAAAGGAACAGAGGCATTAAGTCCAGGCAGTTTGTCTGCCTGCAACTTTACAATCCACTTTGTCTCTACAGTTTCAAGTCTGTTATTAAAATGAACCACGTCTTTTATTAAAATGCAACAATTGTAACACTATAAAGTCAAAACTATGATCAGTAAAAACAGAAATATGTTTGGCTAGGGAGTTAAGCATATTTTTACGTCTATTACCCATATGCTGAAGAATCCGCTCTTTAAGCATCCCAACAGTTTTCCTCATGTACAATAATGTGATTGCAAAAGAGAACTGTTCACTGAGTAACCCCTTGGAAATCCAGAGGTGAGGATCACTTTTAGTTTACAAGACTGTTCTACTTATGTGTATACGAACCCTGCACTTCCTTAAGTTAAATTTGCTCATCTAACACATCTCTCCACTAAAGTTATCATTTGGAGATGTTATTATAGTAAAGTTAGAGTCATAGACTTAGCGACCTACTTGTCAGCTCAATGCAGGCCTGTCATATGCCTTTTTGATGGTTTTCTGCCTTTATCTTTACATAAGTTAGTCGACTCGTCTGAAGACTGCTCATTAAGTGAAGAAATAGAGAACCAAGGCATTTTTGTCTGATGACCCTCTCATAATAAACTTATTTAGGGAATGCCTGCTTGATTCTTCAGATGGAGTATAATGAACTGCCTTAGTAGGGAAAACATGACTTTGAAAACTAACTTTATCATTTTATGTAAGTACAACATATAAAGTGATATGTAAAAAGGAAGTGACAGGAGACTCTAGCAGCTTTCATTGCTTTTATAGCTCAGAAAATCTGCTTGGAAATAAATTACAACTGAAGTCTAAATAAAGTTTGCAAGATAACAAGAAACTCTTTCTTCTTGTAAATTAGTATGATAATGTACCAGTAAAACCACAACAGGCACCCAAAGATTTAAATAATGGGAGGGGTATATAAGCAGGCACAGCCTTCATTCATTCATTTTACATCTGAAGAAGTCTGGTGGACGAAAACACTTTGTATTGTGTGGCGTTTATGCAATTAAACCTGCTGCTGCTTACACCTATAGGCTTGTGTTTTATTATTACCTCCTGCCTCTTTGGGTGCCTGTTGTGGTTTTACTGGTTCTTGGTTCTGTGGCACCCTGTCCTTGGAGTTTTTGGATTAGTATGATAATGTCACAAAATCACCTCGTCTCTGCATTTTTCACACGTTATTGAAACCCAGTAAAAAGTACAGAAATGGTTGGCAGGCACTTCCATAACAGACTTTTTTATGCGACGGAGGAGACTGCGGCCACCTTATTCCTTATAAGAAGACCCACTATAATTATAGACATTTAGTGTGCTATGCATTTATTTAACTGGATCAACTATGCCTTTGCTCTAGGAATTTCTTTTGATTTGTAGTTTCTCTTAGCTCCAAGTGGAACTCTGAAACTTTGACTTTTAAATCTAACTTCATATATAGAAATTTCTTGTAGTGTTCTGCACCTATGTGTTTTGCTTTGAAATGTTTTAAGCTTCCAGAGCTAACCTGCATATATCTCACAGAGCTTTATAGAAGCTTGTTAGTCCTTATTTCTTTGTGCTGTGTAGCCCTTTTGGCTATATCTTTATGCAGCTACTTATATACATCTGCCTGCATATTTTAGATAGCGACACAATAGTAGGGATGCACTGACAATATCCGCTTTATATTGCTCTCTTAAACTAAGAGTTCAAACAACAATACATGTGCTACGCATCTTTCGACAGACTAAAAATGTGTATCTGAAGGCTGCTATGTTGCCTTGATGGCTGTAGCCTGGAAAACTGCTAGTCACAGAACCTGGCAACTATAGAGTGATCGGCCCCATTAGCCCCGAACAAGCTATGCAGCATATTTACCTCATACCTCATTAGTCTGATCAGTAAATATCACTTAACAGTGGTCCCTCGTTAGTTAATGTTTGTCCATTGTGTCTCTGCCATAGAGCAGAAAGCTGATTCTGGCTCATTTAATGTTCAAAGATGTCAAAAGTCTTAATTTTCAGGTCAGACTGTTTGCCCTCTCTCTGCACTTACTCTGTTATGGATACCTATATAGAGAGTTGTACCTAGCTTTTTGTACCATGTACAGAACTTGTAAATTTAATAACCATGGTTAGGGACTAGAGGCATGAGCTAAGAAAGATAAGTTATATTGTGAAGTTGTGTGAATAAATAAGGCTTGCTCTCAGAAGCTACTTGATCAATATAAGAAATCTTAACCGAACTGAGTGGTAGGTTGGATGTAGCTTTACTGTCAACTGTTGTATGCTTAAGAACAAGGTGCGATAGCTACCTAAATTCATCTGCTCTGCGTAGTATCGAGATTAACACCTGCACATATCTTAAGGCTTCATTCATATATAACGAATGTCTACTTTTCTCTCTGTTTTGTACTGAGACTCAACTCTCACTTATCACCCTATTATATAAAATACCTAATTACAATATTTAGATTGTTACCTACTCAAGCATACCTTCCATAACTGGCAGTACCTTTAGCCAAGAGCTGGTTGGATATGCAAAGAAGGGTACCTGATGACAACATTTGGAATTGTCTTAATGGTACATAATATGTAAATATAGTTATTCTATTTTTGTTAACTACCTAATGGTTTCAATGACATCTTTACTTTTTCTCCTTCCCTTTTCTCTCTCTCAAAGGTAGGGGTTAAGTGGGTAGGCACAGGGGCAGGTTTAAGAGAGTCCAGTGCTGCATTTTTATTAGGCATTACACCTATACCTAACTTGAGAATGACTCTTGAGCCACATAATGACTTCCCTGCTCCTTGTTTATCTTATAACCATCATTATCTTAACCAGAGTCCCTCATAAATATAGACAAGATGTGGAAAATAACTTCCTGGAATGTTAGAGGGCTCCAGGACAAAAGTAAAAGAAATCTTGTAATGCACCTTCTATTAAAATCAGAAGCAGGCATCTCTTATATACAGGAATCAATATGATAGATGAGGATTGGGTAAACGAGAAGAATAGGAAGTGGATAAAAGACATTATTTCAGCAGGAAACAGCTCTAATTCTAAAGGAGTAGCAATTATTAAAAACTCATTTAAACCTTCTATTATTGACAAAGGTACAGACCAGGAGGGGAATGGTGTTATTTCACGTGCGTAACCCCACTGCTCACTAAACCAATATTGTTCCTAAACCTTTATGGGCCATGCTCAGGACAACAGGAATTCATTTTGAAAGTCTATAACATCTTATTAAATTTCCCAAATTACTATTTTGTCCTGGGGGGGGGAATTGGAATGCAGTAATTGACCCTAGCATTGACCATCCAAACTGTATAATACACAAGCTTCCCTCGCCTTGTTGGATCTAATATCGGACTTTGGACTAGTTGACCCTATATCCTTTGGGGACGACACTCGGAACAACAATAATTACACATACTTCTCTAGATGCTATAATTCTTGGTCATGCAAAGATTTCTTTCAAATATCAGAAATATTAACAAACTGGCAAATAAAGTATGTAGGTGAACCAAGGTTTTTCTCAGATCACTCAAAGATTACATTGATGATAAACTTTGCACAAAACTCACCTTTACTGCATGAAGGTTTCAAATGGTCCCTTAATAACAATGTTTTACTCAACCCAACAGTTGAGGAAATATCCACAGTTCTAACGGAGTTCAGCAATGACCCTCGAAACTTGAGTATCCCCTATGACATCCAGTGGGTGGCGTGTAAAGCTGTACTTAGAGGAATATTTATTCAAAAATCCACATACCTTAAAAAAAAGAGGAAAGAAAAGGAGAACCACCAAATGTCTGAGATTAGAGAACTAGACGATAAGCTTCAAGTGAACCATACTTTAGCAATGGAAAATATGATAGATAAGCAAAGGGAATTATTCAACCTACATCAATTCAACTACTCCCTACAAGAACTAAGGTTTATCACAAAATATTCTAAATGGATACAAACTCCCTCCAAGACACTAGCTAGACTAACTGACAACAAACTGGTGTCACCCAGGATAGCCCTTATCTATCACCAAGGTACACTCTATAAATCAGACTCCCAAATTACTCACTTATTCCATCAAGTATATTCAGGAATTTATGCTAGTAACAGCCATCAAACCCCAATCTCAGAGATAAAAGATTATCTCAACAACATCACATTTCCAAAGCTAAATGAAGAACAGAAAGGAATCTTATCTGCCCCATTGAGTCAACTAGAAGTTGTAAAAGCCATCGGAAACCTCAAGTTAGGGAAAGCTCCAGGTCCAGATGGATACTCTCCAGACTTCTATAAAACCCTTAAACATACCCTAGCTCCCATTCTACTTAAGCTATTTAACTGTATATCTATCAATGGCATATCAGACCTTTACATTAACTACTCAAAGACCATTCTAATCCCCAAAATTAACCTGGATAAATCAAACCTTAATAACTACAGGCCAGTTTCCCTAATGAATGTTGACATTAAAATTTTATCATCTGTATTAGCTGAAAAGCTTAAAAAAGTAATCCCTTCCCTTATATCTAAAGAACAAGCAGGTTTCATGTCCAACAGACACACCTGGGGTAATACTTTAACTATGGAAACCATGATTAACCTTACCAAGAAAGACAAAAATCCAACATATGCTATGATTCTGGACGCATGTAAGACATTCAATAGGGTCAACTGGAATTTTCTGTTCACAGTACTGTCTTATTTTGATACCCCCCCCCCGAGTTCATCAATATTATCAACATTCTATACAATAGTTCTTACTACGTTCTTACGTGCCTATATATCAATAAGAAATTCTCGCAACAAATAAAAATCTCAAATGGAACCAGACAAGGGTGCCCCCTCTCCCCCCTTCTTTTTAACTTATACCTAGAACCTTCCTTCTTATCCTTATTGCAAAAAACACACTATTCAATTCCCAAAATATTACATACCAGGATACGCTTGACCGCATTTGCAGATGACCTGAATCTATATTTTGAACGCCCTTTGTCAGATACCAAGAAGTTAATCACTACCTTAAATACATTTGCACATATTTCGGAGGATAAAGTCAATTAAGAGAAATCCTATAACTTCCCAATTAACCCTACAGCCCATAGAGAAAACCTCTTTCCAGATTCTCCCTTCCATATGGTTTACTCCTTTAAATATCTAGGGATTTGCTATGACCACTCTTCGCCCTCCACATTACACTCCAACTTAACTAAATTTATGGTTAATACTATCCCAAGACATGTCCAGATGGCAAAAGATGAAACTGCCTATGCTATCTAAAACTTCTATCATTAAAATGAACATCCTCCCAAAGCTTCTCTATCACTTTCATGCATCTCTCACCTTCATCCCCAATGCATTTTTCACTAAAATCCACAAAGGCTTTGCGAAGTTCATCTGGCACCCAAAATCAATAAGAGTGTCATATCAAAGACTTACATTTCCAAAAGCTAGGGGAGGCCTAGGTATGACAGACTTACAACTCTGTTATAGAATTCTACACGCCTATAGACTAATTAGAATTGCTAACTACCATCCAAACAACCCAGTATGGACTCTCCTTTGGGTTAAAATGTGGTTTAATCATGCTTTAAGCAATTATTTTAACCCCAAAGCTCTCCCCTTCTTAGGCCCATTAATTCTTAGGAAATTAAAGCTGCATCATATCTTAAAGGATAAAATCAAATATTTTCAAGAAATATTTAAATCCTTGAAACTAGAAAAAGCTCTCCTGTTATTCCAACCCATCCATCTAAACCATAATCTCAAATTAAATAGGAACATGATTAATCTGTTTGACTACCCTCTAATCAAAGAATACACAGTGTGGGATATTCATAAACATAGAGATTTGTCACTCACACAATTATGGAATATTTTAAATTTATCTAAAAAATACATCATAATCCTGCGACAAATAAGGGAACTTATTGCAACTCTACCTCATGATCTCAATATTCATGAATCTGACTTCAATCAGGTCTTTCAATTAGTGGAAATTCTAGCCAGCAACAAGTGTATGCTGTCCCTCGCTTATAAACTTATAAGAACAATTCTACACCAAGATAAACTGGTATACGCAGACTACTGGAACCATCAACGGTCGAACCTATCAGAAGAACAAAATTATCTGCTATTAAATCCCAGCTCATATTCTCCCCATTTAAGAAACTCACTTATACACAATTTATGATTACCAACAACCTATACTTCACAACCGTCCATTTAAATTAATTTAATCCGAATGTCTCGACTGCATGCCCCTACTGTTCCTATCCCCAGGCCGACATCCTACAGATAATATGGTTTTGTAGATACTCTCACAGTATTTGGTGTTCTCAAAAGGTGAGACTTGACAAAATGGGGTACCACAAATCAATGCTCTCATGGGAGATGGCATTGTTACATATCACTAATATTAATACATCAAAATTAAGAGCTCACATCTTAATAACTCTGTTTATTAGTCAAATACTACATTAACAAACATTGGCTAGATCGTACTAAGATGTCCTGGAGTGGATTCAGGAACATGGTTGTTAACTCATTACATCCGAGTGATGTCTCCAGGTGCATCTGCAGTTACCGCCTACTGCTCCTCTAGGTGTCAAATATTGCTTGTTCATATTTGCATTAATAATTCCAAAACCATGCCACATACAAGGTATCAGAATATCTTATCTTGAACCATACATGATGGTAAACACAATTGTATTGATATTTGACCTATGTCAGTGAGTATTTGTTAGAATTGTATAGTGATGTCTTCATTTTTAAAGGCTCAAGCCACGCCCACTGGGAGTTAAAGGTACACACTCAAAAGAGATGTACTGGAGGGAATGAGTTAAATACATTACTTTGCAAAAACTTTTAATAACAACCCCCCAGAAACGTATTTACTTTCAGAAATTCTGGAATACCTTACTTGAGCATCTATCTGACAACTAAAGTATTCATGAACTGAGGTGGTCCAGAACTGTTGCTAAAGGCCCTTCCTCTATGTGCTTCTTTAATTCTCCTCTTCCCCTTTTTTCCTTGCCCCGCTTGTGGTGTGGCTTAAGATACATGTTAAAGTTTACCCTCTATTAGATCTTTATGTTGCAAATCAAGGGTAATACATTGCGTTCAGTTGCAGTATTTACCTGCCTTCATATATGTTTCTCACTAAGTTTATTCTAGGCATCATATCCCGAAGGAGCACTATTGTACATATTGTATATAATTAGTAATTGTATGTGCTCCTTTATATTACTGCTCATTGTTAATCTGCAATTGTTTGTGATGTATATGTAATGCAAAATCAATAAAATTTCTATTTAAAAAAAAAAAAAAATTAAAAACATACAAAATGATACCACTTAGTTGTAGTTTACATCACAGACACCATTGAAACAACTGTAGTTTCAAACATTATACATCACTTATAAACCATCCAGTCATTGTCATGTAAGCATTATATGGCTCATTCAAATCCTGCCTCTTAGACCACGTTCCTGCTCTGCATATGCTCTTCCCACAATTCCTATTTTTTCATATGTAGTTTGCTCCTTCCCTTTTCTAAAGATCCCAATTCCAGTTTTTTTATCTCTGTTACTATATTCACTACTTCTAGTAAAGTTGGTCTAGACTTTGATTTCAATTTTCTAGTAATTGCTTTTTTGGCAGCCACCATAATTAGACTCAGCGAGGCTTTACTATGTTTAGGTAATTCTGATTCTGTAGCATAACTCAAAAAAAATCATCTCCCCAGTCAGTCCAATCTGCTCACTCAGCATCTGCAGGGAATCCCTAAAGTCTGCCAACTCATTACACTCCCAAAAAATATGTTCCCAGTACCTCTTTCTTGCCTGTTACGCCTACAACATTTGTTATCCACCTTAGGAAAAATTCTTTGGAGTCTACTTGGGGTATAAAAATACCTATGTAAAGACTTCCAGGCAAAGATCCTAAATCTTCTAGACTTTGTTGCATATTTGGGAGATATACACATATCCCCCCACTGTTTCTTTGGGAATTGCTTATCCAATCTCTCTTTCCAATCCTTTCTAAGCTCTTCTGATTGATTCTTATAATTATCATACAATATTTTATATGTTTTACTAATTATTCCTTTTTTAACGGCAGCTTCTGTTCTACATTCTATTAAAAACTCTACCAGTGCTGGTCTTTCATTTAGGAGCCCCCTATTTCTTTCTCTTTGTCTATGCTCTGATATCAATCCTTGATAGGGAATGCAATCTCTAACCTGCAGTCCAAATAAATTATTGGCCTCTTCCCATTCTATTTCCTTTCGCTTTCTAGTTATTTGCTCCCAATACCTTCATTCCTTTGCCAGTTTTCTCCAATAAATTCCAGCCCCCTCTTGCCTATTATCTGTATCCCTGACCACATTCATCCCTATTGGCAAAATCTCTTTTCTCCATTCTCGTGCTGGTTTGGTTCTTAGAATACTCCCTGCTATTTTATGAGTATAATGCTCTGTATGATTTTGGTTGTTCTCCTTAAGAGTTTGCATCCAAAATCCCAGTATCTCCTTATTCCTTGAGCTTTCTCCCTGTGTCAGCATCATTCCTTTCCACTTTGAATTAATTTTCTGCTTGTGCTATGTATAAGAGCTGTAACTATGCTGCTCTAAAATACCCACTCAAATTAGGTAATCCTAGTCCACCTTGTTCTATTGGCAGAATCATCTTATCCCACTTGACCCTTGCTGTCTTCCCTTCAAAGATAACATCATTTAACTCTTTTTTAATTGCTATCCACAACTTCTCCTCCATTTGATAAAAGTATGCCTGACTTGTGTATAAGACTAAAGGGACTAAAAACATTTTAATGGATTGTATTTTAATATTCATATCCATATAGCAAAACTTCCAGTTTCTTGATTTTTGTATTATCTTCCATTTAGTTTCTTCCCACATATCCTTAGCTGCCACCACAGAGTCATTTCTAATCCATACTCCTAAATACTTCATTTTATCATGTCCCCATAAATATGGATATTGCTGGACTAATTCATATGTGTGTACATCATTTACCGCTATTGCCTTTGTTTTAGCTTCATTAATTTTGTATCCTAAGAAGATTTGAAAATGTCTTAAAATGTTCCACAACACTATAATGTCCCTTTCTGGTTTTGTCATGAATAAAATAATATCATCTGCAAATAGAGCCAGCTTTTCCTGACTGCCATACCAATTATATCCTTGAATTTCTGAGTCCCTAAATATAATGCAAACAACAAAGGGGAAAACAAACAACTCTGCCTGGTTCCTCTGCTCAAGCAGAAATTATCGGACAGGACTCTACCCACTTTAATTCGCACCTGCGATCCCTATATATTTTTCTAATAACCTTATAATTGTATCAGGGAAAGCAAATGCTTCCATTGCCCTGCTCATGAAGTCCGAGTCTATTCTGTCAAATTCCTTCTCTGCATCAAGACCCACCAATAAAAGTGGTACTTTCTTACATTCTGCTTCCCTCTGGATCATCAGTGTTCTGTTAATATTGTGAAATGTTTGCCTCCCTTCTGCAAAACCACACTGATACGTATCTATCAATTTTGGCATCACTTTTGCCATTCTTTTAGCCATTATAGACAAACACTTTATAATCATGGTTATTGAAATGGGCCTGTATGAAGCTGGATCCAATGGATCTTTACCCTCTTTAGCTATTACCGTTACCATCACCTTCTTCCAGGATGCTGGTACTTCTCCTCCTCTAAAATACTGTTAAACAAAACATTCTAGATCTTTATCAGTTTTTTCCCTCCTAACTTCCAAACTTCCACAGGAATACCATCTGTTCATGGGGACTTTTCCACAGACTGGTTATACATAGACATTTTTATCTCATCCCTTTCTATCCTGTTAGTAATTGAGCCACATCTACCTCTAACTTTGGCATGTTTAATTCTTCCATAAACATTTCCATTTGTACCTTTTCTTGATTTTCATATTTCTCTGCTTTATACAAATTTTCATAAAATTTCTGAAATATTTCTAATACTTCTACAGGATCTCTTGTTACCCTCATTTTTATAGGTTCCCTAAGCTTGATGACTGCCCTTTCCACTTTCTATTGCCTGAGTTGTTGTGCTAAAAGCTTTTGTGCTCTAGAAAGATTGCTGTTAAGCAATTGTTTTTTGATAATAATTCTAAACACGTGCATATTATCAAGGTAATCCCTTATTTTCTGTTTAGCATTCTGCAGCTGCTCCTTTTCTTGTTGTGAGATATTCCTCCAATTTTGCAATACTTTAACATTTGGCAATCCTTTCTTGTTACTGTTTAACCATGTCCCCCTTCTTTTATTTCCAACCTAGTTTTAAACTCCACTTTAATTTTATCCTACTCCTTAGCAATGTTTTCAGAAAATAATTCTATCTTCTCTAGTAACTCATGAATTAATTCCACAACCCATTCCTTAAATTCCTCTCTTTTCAACCGAAAATGACAGTGTCTCATTTTTATTTCATTACATTGCGTTTTTATTTAATTATTATTGGTGCATGATCTGAAATATTTATTGGGTGCATTTCAAGACCTTCAATTAAATGCAGATGTTCCTGTGAGATATAAAATCTGTATAGCCAAGCCCAGTTTTTGTATCTCGGTGAATAATATATAAATTCACTCCGAACTCCTAGTACTGAATTCACATCTTCCATGCCAAACATTTTCATAAATTTCTTCAAAAATTTATCATCCTTTGTTATATTATCCCTTCTTGGCCCCCCAGATGCACCTTCACTGTTGCAAACCAAATTGCAGTCCCCACCTATAAGTAATATTCCTTGCTGAAACCTGATTATTTCTCCTATAATTTTCTTAATCTCCACTGTAGCAGTTTTAGCAGGGATGTAAATGCATGCCAATGTAATCCTCCTCCCTAGCCAGTAGTCCCTTAGTACTTTGTATCTTACATTATTATCTTTTTTTTCCTCTTCTATCACTATTTATGCTCCGCTTGCGATTAAAATAAGTACTCTTATTTTCCTTTGCCTCAGATATCCCACTGAATAACTGTCCTGAAAACCTTTCTTTATCAAATTCACATGTTCACTTCTTTCCAGGTGTGTGTCCTGTAGCATAACTATTTGCATTTTAATATAGTTCACTGCTCTTTTTTTATATTTATCTGTAAGACCATTCAGATTGAAAGATATTACAGAAAACATAATTTTCATATATAGTTATTATTACCACCTTTTATATATAACTGTTCTTTTCCTAACTGTCTAGTTCCAACTCTTATGTTACATGTATATACTGTTTGGCAGGTTGACCTTTTATACTGTTGTTTCATTTTATATCCATTTGCGCCTATGTCACAACTTACATAATTTTTTTGTTATTTTTTGAAAGCCCTCAAACAGAACAAAAACAAAGGACACAAATTGGTCAAAAGTTAGGTCACTGTCCTCTTAGGTTCCCAAATCCCGAACAACTGTATCATCTGTTAGGGGTGTATTGTCAATGTGGTAGTTCCCTGGGGTAAATGACTTCCCAAAGGATACAATAGTACATTTTTTGGCATTTAGTTTCAGTCCATGATTTTGGCACCAGTTATTTATTTGAGATAATCCTTTTTGCAGGATGGCCAAGTCATTTGGGGATTCACTTTTTTCCCTAGCTGCAAAGTTAGTCAGCCAGAGGCCTCTGCTATTGGCTTTTACTTAATAAAAATAGATCCCATACAGGAGAGGTTCCAGCACAGAACCCTGGGGGGCTCCACTGGTGATTGGTCTCTTTGTGGAGGTAACTTCCTCATTTTGATTTCCTGCATCCTGTCTGTTAGTTATTTATCAATCCAGCAGGTGACATAAGGATTTATTCCCAGTTTATTAGGTTTTCTACTGTACCTGTGTGGGGAATTGTGTCAAAAGGTTTGGCCATGTCAAGGTATGTGGTGTGTACTATTTTGTCTTCATCCATTGCTTTGGTGACCTTTTCAAAAAAGTCTACCAGGCTGAGAAATCATGACCTGCCATTGACGAATACAAATTAAGATGGGTTCAATGTTTGGAGATTCCCTATGTCTTGATTGATTAGTTCCATGATAAGTCTTTCCATTGGCTTTGCATATAAGGCTGGTCAGCCTTATGGGTCTGTAGGTGCTTGGGTTGGTGGAAGATATGCACATGATTAACTAGAGGATTTTATCTCTCTGGATTTCAAGCATTTTTTCAGATTCATTCAACTTTCCCTTTTATGCATATATTGTTTTGGTTTGCTATCATTTGACTGAACTGCACTTAACTGAAAATCCAATGTTTAAAAGAATTTGACGGATCACAAATTATTGAAAATATTCAACATAAGAAAATACAACACAAAATAATGTTTTTGCTGGGGGGGGGGGTTTCTCCCTGCACCAGCCATTTGGGAAGCTTTGCCTCCCCCTTAAAAAAAAATGTGTATGTATGTATATATATATATATATATATATATATATATATATATATATATATATATATATATATATGTCTGTGTGTGTGTGTATGTATATATATATATATATATATATATATATATATATATATATATATATATATAAAATGTGGTTTATCTTTGAAATGTAACTTATCGAAAGACAGTTGTGCGGAAGTACGTTTTCAAGTTTACAGTTAGCTGAAAAAAATGCATCGAATGTGCAATGAGCGAATGCACATTGACATTCGCTCATTGCAAATTCGTCATTGTGGGTGCAGAGTGCACTATAGTGGGGATCAGGAAATGGATCCCTTCCCTACTGTAGTGCGACCTTGGAGTTAGAATATTAAAGTAGGGGGGTGTGGGAGGTGCAGGGGGGCTTGCCCCCCTGCATTACATTGTGTGTTCGACATCCAAGTTCGAAACTCAGCGAATCTGGTGTTCAATTTGCTGAGTTTCAAACTTCAAGGACATTCGAAAATCTGGATTTGGCTTTTCGGTTTGCTCAACTGGCTGTTTGGAAAGCTGATTTTCAATGTTTCAAAGGTAAACCATATATATATATATATATATATATATATATATATATATATATATATATATAAATATAGAGAGAGAGAGTTTACAATCACAATGTTGAAGTGTATTTGAACCTGACATTGTCGAAGTACAAATCTCTCCCCTGTCTCAACCCATGTTAGCGCTTGTTCTGAGGTCAAATTCGAGAAGTATTTAGCAATGTCGGAATTCGACATTGTCACTTTCGCGGATGTGGGTCAATGATACCATCATTCAACCGAGCAAGCAAGAAACACAGATGAACAAGTATAGCTTTTGTTCAGATCAATGATACAAAGGACTCTGAAAAATGACTTAACTGTTAATTTGTCTCCACGTGGACTTGGTTAATGAAACAGATTTGTTAAATAAAGGTTTGAATTTTATTCCATCTTTTCATGTTTCACACTGTTCTACTGTTATGAATATTAAAATTTTTTGTCAGACTTTAAATCTTAAATTTTGTTATAATCAAAAACAAAATGAAGTGGTTGGTCCTGATGTCTTGTTTTGTTTTTAAAAAAATCTAAAGTTTCAGCCCCCTTATCATCCTACTATTAAACTGTTTGACCAGTGTGTAATTAGTGAAATGCACAATAATAAAAAAAATTTAGGAATTACAGTTATAATATCAATAAGCAGCAGAAAGTTGGCTAAAACTGAACACTTATAGGAAATAGGAAGATCAGTTCAAAAAGATTCTATAATTGTCTTTCCTATGGGGTTGTCTATTTGGCAGTGTGCCAGTCATGCCAGGCATTTTATGTTGGGAAGACCAAAAGACAACTCCGTAGAAGGGTGTATGAGCACCTTTACGATATACAAAAATGTGACAGAAACAATGCACTTTACAAGCACCTTACTACATGCCCTGAAGCGACCTTTACTTTTTTCGTTTTGGATTCCGTTTCTCAGGATGCCAGGGGCGGACCATGGGACGTATTATTATCCCATAGGGAAACATACTGGCAAATTTTTTTGGAATCCAATCGATTCCCTGGGCTTAATGATGCAATATCTATTGTTCCATATTTAAAGTTAAAATCCGACAGGATTTAATTTTTAACATGAAATATATTAGGAAGGTTTTAATATACAATTTTTTAATAAATATAGTGGTCACAAAACATTTTCTAGGATCATGACAACATTTTATTTTATGTAAAATGATTTTAATATGTGTTTTTAACTTTGATTTTTAGATGTTATTAAGTATATGTACACAGTGAATTTTTTCAGATTGGGTGTTTTGTGCCTTTAAATTTGACTTATTAATTAATTCATTAGGGTTAAGTGTGTTACCTTTGAGTACTTATACCCGTGTGATTAATTCTGAGTTTGTCTGATGAAGTCATACTATTGATGAAAACGTATGTATCATTTTGTTGGCGTTAGCGTTGAAATAAATCATCTGTTCATTTGAGCTCTTGAGCCTTATTGTGAGCTGTTCGATTTGCTGCATTACTATTTCAAGTGGAGTCTGCTTTTGACCATTTGTTTTGGTTTGTTGGTCATTTTGTCTTTCTTGTGCTTTGAGACTTAAAACTGAACACTTGTTAGTTGTTAAAGCTGATAAGGGTTGTTGTTTAGGATTCTAATGATTATAATTAGGAAGTCTGAGGCAACTGAGTGATGGCGTATCTTATTAGAAATTGCTTTTTGATCCTACTGCTGATTTTAAACAATTTATTGACAGTTTTTGTTGGATGCTAAAGAGTTTGGTCTTATTTCAGACCACATTTGTTCTCAGTTAATAATGGATATTCCTAAATCACAGACATTTTACATTTTACCCAAGATTCATAAATCTATTGATAATCCGCTAGGGTGACCAATAGTGTCTGAGTATTGCTCATTAATTGAACCACCGTATGTATACCTTGAAAGTCAACTTAAACTGTTATTAATGTTGGTTAGGGCATGTTTGAAGGATACAAATTAATTTTTGAAATTAATGGCTGATGTACAAGTTTTGAATCATGCATGCATATATGTGTGTACAATGGCTATACAGGTGGTATACATGCAGTTAAGTATTGAGTGTATTGATATCAGTTGTATTCTGATCAACATTGTGAATTTTTGTTAAAATTGTTGGGTCTTGTGTTGGAATGTGTTCCATTATAAGGATAGCTGCTATTTACAGATAAAGGGAACAACAATGGGTGACACTTTTCATCAGATTTATGCTGATATGTTTATGTGCTATTTGGGGGAACACTTGATTTATAGGGAAAGTAACATCTTTAATCAAAAGTCATCTAGATGTCAACATCACATATCCATATATTGCCTAATCTGGATTGGCTCCATAGAAATGTTGAAAACATTTGTTTGTTATTTGAATCTAATTATTTTGGCATGTTTTTTTGTGGCTAAATTTGACTTGTTTAATGTTGACTTTTTGAATGTGAATGTTACTAAATTGATTGATGGTACTATGTTGACTAGTTTATATCTTAAACCAGTCACAAAAAAATCATTACTTACTGCAACTAGTTGCCATCCTAAACATATGATTAGAAATACTCCTAAGGCTCAATTTCTGAGGCATGTCATACTTGTAGCTCATTGGAGAACTTTTGATCAATAAGCTATTAAAATGGACAGCAGATTTTTGAATAGGGGCTATGATGAATATACTGTCAAACAAGCACATATGATGGCATCTAATGTTTCAAGGGATAGTTTGGCCTGGATTGACAGTAGGATGCATTAATAATAAATCACAGATGAGGCTGGTAACTACATTTGGTACTAATACTTTTAAAATTAGGGAGGTTGTTAATAAGTATTAGTACTTTTTGAAAGCTGATCCATTTTTTGATTAATGTTTTGATGATGTGTGTAGATTTAGTTTCATAGGATCACAGGGGTTTACTAGGCTATCGACCCAGAGGTCATTTCAAGCTTAGCTGTTTCATCACAATGTAATATCAGATATACTAGTCAATACCCAGGATTGCATTTAGTAAAGACTGCTAATGTCCAGGAGGGTTATGGGCGCTATTCCTGGTAAGAATTTATGGTACCCCACCCATTAGTCCAGGTCCCCTTTGAACAGTGCCATACAGGTGCTCTGTTTCACATGAACTGGTAACCAATTCAAAGATGTGGCTGTTGCTGGGAGACAAATATATTCCTCCAGCACATCCTATTTAAGTCGCAGGCCATATTTAGGTCCCTGGAATGGGTAGCTCTAGTCCCATTTGATTTATGGATATGCAATAAGTTCATTAGGTTTGGGTCTGAGATTGCACTGTAAGCCAGGCATAAGTCTCCCCTAAGAAGTCTATATGATACCAAGTATAGTGACAGGGATTTTAGTCAGTCTGTGTAAGGCACATGCTGAAGTCCCTCGATCTTCTTTGTTAGAAACCTCTGAGGTCTCTCCAATTGCTGCAGGTGCTTTGTAAGGTACATGCTGAATAGGGCATTATACTCAATTATGGCCCTGATTAGTGCCGAGTATAGAGGGGTTATAACCTCCTTTGCTCTCAAGGCAATGTCTTTACTAATCAAGTGTGCTACATAGAAAGCCTTCTTTACTACAGTAGACACATGGTGGTCAAAGTTAAGGTCACAATCAACTTGTGATCCCAGATCCCTTACCACTTCATAGGTACATAGGGTATTGCTGTTGATTTGATAGTGTGAACGGACACTGTTTTTGCCAAAGGGAATGATGATGCATTTCTTTGCATTCATTTTGAGACTGTGACTAAGACACCAGTCATTGGTCTGTGTAAGACCCTCCTGGAGTATACTGATGTCATTTGGGGATTCAATAATTGCACCTAGTTTGCAGTCATCCACAAACTTGGTTAGTCACAACCCCTTCATTTTGGCCTGCACTTCTGAGAAGTATATACCAAACAGTAGGGGGCCCAGCACTGACCCTTGTGACACCCCACTGGGTACAGGTCTTCTGGTTGATGTGGAGTCATCCACTTTGATAGTGTTTGTCTGGTTTGTGGGCCAGTTGGCAACCCATCTTACAACAAAGGGGTTTGCATTCAGTTTGCTAAGTTTATCAGTAATGCCTGAGTATGGAATTGTGTCGAAAGTTTTTGCCAAGTCAAGGTATGCAGTCTGTACAGATTTTCCCTTGTCAATGGCCCTGGTTACATTTTTGAAGAAATCCACCAGATTTAACAGGCAGGATCTGCCCCTGACAAAGCTGAATTGGGTTGAATACAGGGTTTGGAGGTTGCCTATGCCTTTATTAATGAGGTCCATAATGAAATGTTCCATGGCCTTACAGATGAGGCTGGTTAGGTTTATGGATCTGTAATTCCCTGTGTCTGTTGCTAGGTCACCTTTGTGGATGGGAATAACTGTTGCTGTTCTCCATTCCACAGGAACAAAGCCTGTGGTTAAGGCTGTGATTGAAAAGGGTACTTAGGTGATGCTAGTTCATGTTTTAGCCTGTTTAGAAGACACCCGGGGATTCCATCTGGTCCCATAGAGGCTGTGTTTTCTGCCTTGGACAAGGCTTTAATGATCTGCTCTTCAGATATGTAGGGTGGGAGGGGGAGTTTGGGGCAGGGTTTGTGATAATTTAGGAGGGATAAGAGATGGAAATTTTCACCAAACCTATCCGGTAGCAGGTTTGCTATCTCTGTGGGGTCAGTGTGTGTGATACCATTAGTCACTAGATCTACACATGCTTGGGTCCTACCTCTTAGGTTAAGTACATAGCTGTAAAAGGCCTTATTGTTATCCTTGGCTCTACTTGCTAAGTTTTTCTCAAAGTTACCCTTACAGGATTTGACGTGTTGTCTTATGTGCCTGTTGAGGCTGAGGAGGATGCTTTTCCATTGTTGGGGACTTGCCTTTGTTTTCTTGGACAGTAACTTTTTGCGTTTGTTTTAAATTTTGACGATGCTGGATGTCCACCCTGGCAGCTTGTTTTTACTTTGGGCTCTAGCTTTGGTTCTTTCTGGTACAGCCGAGTTTATACACTTATGGAAGTGATTATACAAGGCTTTAGTGTAAGCTTTGGTGTACTTACCACTTCCAGCATGGGGTGGGGCTTGGAATGCATTTATACCTTCACCTGGGAAGGTATAATTTGGCTTGGTGATATTTTTTTAGTCTGACTTCGCCCTTTGGGAATTCTGGTGTTAGTGCCAGCTTGAAGGTGACTGATTTGTGGTGAGATATAACAAATGAGGGTCTGGCAGTTGCAGCAGTGCATCCGTTTGTCATGTTAGTGAGGACCAGATCTAGTATGTTTGTTCCTCTTGTTGGGGTATGAACAATTTGTTGCAGGGCATTTGAGTTAACAAAGTCAAGGAACTTTTGCGCTAGTGAGTTAGGGCTAGAGTAGGTTTCCCAGTTGATGGTGGGATAATTGAAATCCCTCATAACAAGAGTGTTCGGGAATATTTGGATTGACTCTGGTTTGGTCAAGAAGGCTTCGTGCAGCACATCATGACTCATGAAGGGAGATCTATAACTGGCTATGACTTGAATGGGGTCTTACCCACAGTAACCTGATCTTGGAGTAACTCCATAGAGTTGCAGAGTATAACTAGAAGGGAAGCGAATTTATCTCTAATATAGTTAGAAACACTGCCTCCTTTCCTTCTCACACATTCATCTTGTGGTCTGAAGGTGTGCAAGGCAGTATAGCCTTGCAAGACCAGGGTACTGTCTGAGGCCTTGAACCGAGTTTCTGTGACTGCACAGACTTCTACATCTTGCAGTGATAGGAGTGCTTCCAGGGTGTGCAGTTTTTGATTTAAGCTCTTAGCATTTAGCAGCATGACCCCTATTTTGTTATGAATGGCAGTTTTCATGTCGTTAAGTTTGTCTTTGAAACCTTACTTAAAAAAGGCAATATGGCAGAGCCAAGAGCCTTTGCCAGCAGCCAAAAGCCTAGGGGTGCCACGTGCAAACTGTCTCTGGCAAAGCAGCAAGGTTTGTCAACCATGACTTCCCAAGATGACAGAAACTGGATTGAATGACACCAAAAACTAAGCCAATTATTGAAATCAATAATTTTTTTGTTTATACTGTGGCATCATTCTAGGTGAAGGTAGCATGATGCTCAAGGCTAGGGACATACCTGCCTGGGTCACATATTCAGAGAACTCAATCATGTCTCTCTTCATATAGTTCAGTGAGGTACATCTCAGGTCATTCAGTACAACTTGAACTATTACAGCGTCATAATGGTACCTGTTGCTGTGAGACCTGAGTGCATGCATGATCCGACAAATCCTGGCGTGGACAGGCAGTTTTCAATGTGATAAGAATATTGGTGAACATTTACCCTGGTTTATAAGATGAAAAGTAGAAGATCATGGTTTAGTAATTAATACAATGCATAGTTGCACTTTTTATGGCAGTTGTGTTTATTGTACGGTTGTATAAAAAAGTGTTTTAAGTCAATAAATACATCAGAAATGTATACCATTAGACATTTGATTACTTGTAGTTCTGAATGTGTTATACATATGGCAGTATGCCGATGTGGTGACTTTTATGTGGGTCTACACTTTAGCACTGTACAAATTCAATATCATTATTACATATTTATGGGCATCTATAAGCTGTTACTATAGTTTATTCATTACTGCCAACAGCACAGAGTTTTCTAAGAAGCATTCTGTTTCATGAATAGTGCCATTCCCAGAGCACCTGCGAGTCCCAGTGAATCAGTCACTTTCTTTGGTGTTCACCAGTTCAGTTCCCTGCAAGGGTCAAAAAGAATCAAAGCAGAGTAATATTTTGTTGTTTGATTGATTTTTTTTCCTATGTAACTCTGATCTGACAAACCCATCAAAGTGAACTTACACTCTGAGGTTGCAAAGTTTTGCAAATTATAAAAACTTTCAGAGTTAGTTATATTAGCTAAGGTGGCAGAAAATATATAACCCTCTTGGACAGGAGATGTTTCAAGTAAGTCAGGCTGATAAGACCAGGTTTAGCTAATAGGAAACTCTCTGTTGAATCTTATCTGCCATGTTTGTTAAAGTGAATAAGAAGGCAGAAGGAAAAGGGGAGAGAAAACTGTAGCCTGACCTAGCTACGTTAGAGAAAAGGTAAGCTATTTAAAATTGTGGTACTGGTATCTCAGAAACAATGCACTAAAAATTTGACAGTGACATTTGAAAACTAGTCACCCTAACAGTCATAACTGCTGGTCTTTTGTGCTGTGGAGCTGTAAGAAGAACCTGAAAGTTCCAAATGGTGTGTTCAGAATTTGAAACAAAATCCTGACACTCTAAATAGCAATTAAATTTTAATGTCTATGGGATTTCTAAATCTCATTTTTTCAGAGTACCACAAGGTGGCACTGTAGTCTACTCAATACATAAATTTGTTGGCAACAGTATTCAGAAAGCAGGTCTCAAAAAAAAAAAAAAAAAATATGCGAAATGTGCAAAAAGTACATAGCAGGATGAACCGGAGATATACATACGAATCATTACTTAGGCCTTCTGTTAGAGCTGACATTATCCTATATTCCTCTTATGATCCAAGGAGCATATATGAATATTTCAATAATAAATTCTTTGAAATATTAAATAATCTTGCTCCCCTCTGAAACATTTGCCAAAAAACCAAACAGCTACCATGGCTATCTAAAGAAACAAAACAACTAATGAAACAAAGAGATAAGGCCTGGTCACTATATCATATGACCAAAAATAATGATCTCACCCTTTACAAACAACTTTGAAACCATGCTAAGAAAAACATCATCACATGACAACAAAAATACCAGCGCAATCCACAAAAATTCTGGCAAAATATCAACCACCTCCTTAACCCTGGTAAAAGCCCTATCGCTGCCCCCCTCACTACTAACTCCTCTGTGTCCTTAGCCTCACAATTCAATTCCCACTTTATGATGGCCTTTTTGGGCTAATTTCACTCTTTCATTTCCCTGCTATAAAAATCGCATTTGCCCGGTTTTGCGTATCAGTTAGCTAGGGTATAACTATTCCCGGCTCCACAAAGTCTCCTCTTCAATTTTTCCTTTGGAACTAGACAAACTTTCAACTTAAGCACTCAAACCATTCATTTCTCAGCCCGGCACTTGCTCAAAACCCATATCAAGCACTTATAAGCCCTAGCACTAGACCCCCTATATGGTACAGAAGAACAAGGCTCTCTATTCGACCTTACCAGCCAGTCAGTAAAACAGTTCACTGTACTTATCCAGGCATGTCCAAAAGGCAGTTTCAGGTGTACTCTCTAGTCCAACTGATGAAGCCGGGCATTTTCAGGCAATGTTACAACTGCCTCATGTACACAGGCAACCCTCTCCTCCTACCACCAAACACTAATACATGTGAGAGATATAATTATACAGCCAAACTGGAGGCTAAGCTCTCTCAACCCAAGACTGGATCAGGCAGTCAAGAGGAGAAGGGAAATTCTTGCATCACACCACCAGTCTCACATAGACCCATTAAACCAGCACCGGCAAAAAACACACATAAATACACGAAAAACATACTCAGAGGCTCTAAATAAAAATCTGCAAAACCAACAGAGACCTCCAATGCAGACATCCAAGCAACCTCCAACCCCAACATAAAACCATGAAAACACATATTTCACAAAACCAGTGTGCCATGCAATCACAGCCCTTAAGGCAAAATAACATACCCAACACACTAATAATAGGTGACTCTACAGTCAGGCACACTGACGTCCCACTCACTAGGCTGAACAAGGGGAAGGTTACTGTTTGCTGCCTATCAGGTGCCAGGATCCGCCACATAACACAAACACTCAGGTTACTCCAGAACAAGTACAAATACGACTCTGTCATTGTCCATGTTGGTGTGAATGACCTGATACATACCTCCCTGGATTACATGAAAAGAGACATGGAAGAGTTGTCTGATCACGTAGCCCAGGACGGTATCAGCCTGACCCTGAGTAGCATCCTGCCCTCACCAAAAGTGATACCATGGTATAAAGAAAAAAATTATCAGTTTCAACAATTGGCAAAGTTTCTGGTGTCATTCAAAGGGGATCCAGTGTCTGTACACCTGGGATGACATGCCTGACAAGCCATGCTGCTTCGCTAGAGACGGCTTGCACCTGTCACCCTTAGGCTTTCAAATACTGGCCAAGGCTCTTCTCACCCCCCATAATGCCTTTTTTAGGCAAGGCTCAAAAGACAAACCCACCACCGTAAATAGCACAAGTAACAAAAAACTGAGGGTAATGCTACTCAATGCCAGAAGTCTAAACCTGAAAATGCATGCACTCGAGGCACTCCTCAGTATGGAGAAAATCGATATATTTTCAGTAACAGAAACCTGGTTTAAGGCTCCAGAGAGCACCCCAGCACTAACAGGCTACAACTCATAGCATACATTTCGGCCACAGAACCCGGACCGAAATACAAAAGGCGGGGGCGTATCCATATTCATCAAGAATACCTACACCTCCAGGTTAGTGGCACAGCACGGTGCTTCAGAGATCATCCACGTGCAACTAACAATGGACAAAACTGCAATTCAAATTGCTACAGATCACCCACTATGTCCCAGGACCCCCATTCCGCATTTCTGGAAACACTGAAAAACATAAAGGTCCTACCAAACACCCTAATATTGGGTGATTTCAATTACCCAAACATTAACTGGCAGAACTACTCAAGTACTAACTCCCTTGCCCAACATTTCCTAGAATTTATAAACTCAAACGCCTTGGATCAACTGGTCAACACTCCCACCAGAGGTGACAACATATTGGACCTGGTCATCACCAACATGGGCAACAAGTGTTTTACGCCGGAGGTCAACCCCCCGCAGGTTAGATCTGACCATAAACAAATCACTGTGGATATCCACATTCTGCCCTCACCCTCGGTCAAGGAAACCACTGTGAAAATTTTTCAAAAGCAAACATCACATTACTTAAGACCGAGGTGGAAAGTTTCAAAGCCCCCATGTTAAAAGATAATGCTGTCCAAGCTGCAAAATCCTTTACTAATGCATTCTACTGGTACCTACAAGAATGCATGGGTTGTGCTATCCCAAGCAAAACCAAGACTCACTCCTCCAAGAAAAGAAAACCAGTCTGGTGGACCCCTGCCATAAACAAGTTATACAACAGAAGGAGGAAATTAGTACAGAAAAGAGCAAAATCCCAAGAAGGGAAGACATCCCTGATCAGTATCAGCAAAAAACTACGATCCCTCATAAAATCATCCAAGGCTAGCTTTGAAAGAAAAATTGCCAAGGACTCCAAAGATAACCACAAGGCATTCTTTAGCTATGTCAAGAATCTAAGGGGCAGTGCTCAGATCTGCTCGGAGTTAGTGCAGAGTGGCACAAGATACACTGAACCGACCAATATCACCAACATCCTGGCAGACAGATTCAGTGCAAACTTCACCCCACTCTCACCCCCAAAAGGGCCCAAAACCATACCAGAAGAATGTAGAGCCCCTGAAATTACAGACACTAAGGTTAAAACAGCCCTCTCTAAAGCCAAAAACACAGCATCAATGGGACCGGATGGTGTCCCATGCTGCGTCCTACATGAACTCAAAGATTAACTATCTCCTCACTTTTCAAACTCAGCCTCTCCACATTCTACATACCCATAGAGTGCCACACAGCAATGGTTATTCTGCTCCACAAAGGTGCAGCCACAACAGACCCCGGGAACTGTCACCCTATAAGCCTGACTAACTTGGTCTGCAAGGCTGTGGAGCGCATCATCATGGAACTCATTAACAGAGACATTGGGAACCTCCAAACACTGGACCCTACACAGTTCGGCTTTGTTAAGGGCAGATCATGCCTCCTAAACCTGGTGGATTTCTTTGAGACAGTTACTAAGGCTATAGATGAAGGAAAGGTGGTACACACAGCCTACCTAGACCTCGCAAAGGCCTTTGACACCATTTCCCATTCTGGTATTATAGACAAGCTCACCAGCCTGAACATAAACCCCTATGTCACAAGATGGGTTTCCAACTGGCTCACGGACAGAACCCACATGGTGAGAGTTACAGGAGCTAGGTCCAACTCTAAACCAGTTACAAGTAGCATTCCCCAGAGCTCAGTCCTAGGACCCCTTCTGTTTGGCATATACTTCTCAGAGGTACAGACAAGCACAGGAGGACTATGGCTGACCAAGTTCGCAGACAACTGCAAAGTAGGGACTGTAATTCACTCTCCAGCTGACACTGTCATCCTCCAAAAGGGTCTCACTGAGACAGATACCTGGTGTCAAAATCATGGCCTCAAGCTAAATGCCAAAAAGTGCATAGTCATCGCCTTTGGAAAAAAGGAAAGTACCCACAAACTACCACATAGGTGGTAGTCCCCTAATAAGGGATCTGGGGACCCAAGTAGATAGTAATTTCTCCTTTGATAATCACATTGCCAAAGTGGTTAGAAAATCCTTCTTTGTGCCCCACCTAATCACAAAAGGGTTCGCATCCAGATCAAAAGAGGTCACTGTGCCCCTCTACTCATCACTCATCAGACCCATCATAAAGTACAACGCCCCATTTGGGATGTACCTTACAAGACACCTGCAACAGCTGGAAAGACCACAGAAGTACTTCACTAAGAGGATCATTGGCCTCAAACAGATGCCCTATGCAGCTTGACTTAAGAAACTCCAGCTGTACTCGGTTGCATACTGCCTACTCAGAGGTTATCTCTGCCTGACATACAAGGCCATGTCCAACCCAGAATTGATGGACATGCTCCACCTAAAAAAAAACATATCCCCTTCAAGCCACATGCTCTAGGGATCTAAATCTCACCACAACAATAAATAGGATGTGCTGGAGGGATAGATTCCTGTCCCAGAGACTTCAAATGCTTTGGAACAAGATTCCAGTCTACATTAGGCAGAGCTCCTCACTAACACTCTTCAAGAGAAACCTTGACGAGTGGATGGGAAACAGAAAGTTTACCCCGGGGATCACTTCAGTGGCTCTGCTTGACAGAGACACAGGGAACTAATCTAAGGGGGGCGGCGAAAGCCAACACATTCTGGCTAGGCTTATAAATGCCTTTGGGCAGATAGCCTAGTACCTACCTATGAACTATGCCACTTGTCTCCTAGACAACAAAACAACCCCACCACTCACTGTCCCCTCCCCTACCTCTAATGACGCAAAATCCTTCTCCTTTATTCCCATTCCAACTTTCTACATAAAAGACGCCTATGTAAATTAAAACTCTGCTGCTTATCTGCCGACAAACTTACAAATGAATACCTAAAGCTAGCTACCCCATCCATCGCATACCCACATATCATTACTAATAAACCGCTCTGTCTCTGAACACTACATTCCCAAATTATGGAAAATCTCTCATATCATACCACTTCATAAGGGCGCCCCATCTAGAGACATAACTAACTACCGTCCCATTGCCATTCTATCCCCCCTTGCCAAAATTCTAGAGAAATGTATCCACAAACAACTCATGAATCACCTCACTACCAACTAACTACTCTCCAGCACCCAGCATGGCTTCAGGGCTAACCACACTCACCCTCATAACCTTTACAGAGACCATTCACCACCTCAAAAATGAAGGACAGCTAGTCTCAGCCATTTTCTTAGGTATGTCAAAAGCTTTTGACACAGTGTCCCATCAGCTGCTCCTCAACAAATTTGCCACTTACAATCTCAATACCACACCCTTAACATGGTTTCACAGTTATCTATCTGACCAATAACAGGCCACTAAATGAGCAAACAGCCTCTCCCCACTATTACCAGTCTCCACGGGGGTACCACAAGGCTCCATGCTTGGGCCCTTCCACTTCATAATATTTACCAACAACCTATATACTGCCACCCAACATGCTGCCATCATCCAATATGCAGATGACTCCTCCCTTATCTGCTCAGCCCACTCCCCACAAGAACTCCAACACAAAATGCAGTCATCATTCCAAGACACTGAAAAGTACCTCACCAGCCACCAACTCGTCCTAAATCAACTAAGACCAAGCTCATAATTTTCTCTAATAAATCTTCCAAACCCGGTACCCAATCCCT
The DNA here is from genome assembly GCF_019279795.1 of Protopterus annectens. NCBI lineage: Eukaryota > Metazoa > Chordata > Ceratodontiformes > Protopteridae > Protopterus > Protopterus annectens. The sequence continues at coordinate 746,876,486 of NC_056731.1, forward strand.
CTCCATACTATCTAACGACAGTACAAAAATCGAACCCACCAATCAGACCAAGCTGCTAGGGGTAACCATAGATGACTCACTAAAATTTGATAAACACATCTATCTGACCATCAAAAAAATCCACTCTAAACTAGGTGCTCTATACAGGGTTAAACCTTACTTTACACAACAAGCTAGACTGGCCACTGCAAGATCCCACTTGCTCTCCACCCTCCTACACTGTTCTGAGGTCTTTACTAACCTATCAAAAACTGACCTAAATAAACTAGACTCCTGCTATAACAGAATAGCGAAGTTTGTCACTAACCAACTCCACAGAACACACCACTGCACTGCTCTCTGACAGCTCAGCTGGCTAGAACTTCCCAACCTATTATTACTGAAACAACTTTCACTTGCTGATAAAATCATATTCAACCCTACTGACTGCCCAGCTCTATCAAACCTATTCCAGCCAAACACAAACTGTAGACTCCTCAGTCATCCAACAAACTAATGCTAAAAGTAACCCAGTCTCACAACTGTCATTGAGACTCGCTCCACTCCCATAAAATAGCCAAAGACTGGAACACTCTTCCTGAACAGATAACTAAAAACCACAACCTGTCCACATTTAAAAGTACCCTGAAAGACTATTTAAATGATAATTGGCTATGCCCCTGTATTGCTCCCAACTAATATTCTTACTATTTTTCCCACTCATCTCACACTTGTTAGCCCAAATAGTGCTCATCCCACATATGGCTATTCCACTATCTGTCTTTTCTTTATTAATCTTTGTTCCTTCAGATGACCTAACTTGTAAAACTACATGACCAATTTTGGTCTTTCAGAAGTGACTCACCTTGTAAAGCTACATGACTTATGTACCTCATATATATTGTAAAAAAAAAAAAAAGTATTCCTGTATTCTTGAAACGTACATGTTTATACTGTATTCTATTATATTTTGCTTTATTTTTGTTAAGCTCATTTACATATTGTTAGTAATGTGCTACTTAAACTAAGTTTACTGCTTCTACCTTAATAATATTCTTTTTGTTGTGGAGCTTTTCTCCCCGGGTCTCCACTGAAAATGTTTTTTTTTCAACCCAGTAGGACACTACACAGTTAACAAATGTAAATAAAATAAAATAAAAATAAATAACTGTTATACAAAGACTTGTTTGCCAGCAGGTGAAATGTAGCATATATATTTCAGTGCATATTTCCCCCAAGATCCTGTATTTTTTCTGTCATGCAGCATTAATTACAGGTTTTAACTGGTCCTGTTTTTTATGCTATCATAAGAACGTAAATGTATAGTTCAAGAATTGTATATGTCTTGGTGAGTTATATTTACTGCATAGTTTGCTGTGTGACATGTCTGTAAGATATTATGCAATGTATTGTGGAAAAAAGGTGATATTCTTTGCCCCATTAGTGAGAGTGTAAACCCCATGCACACTATAATGTATGGTGTAATATATGCAGAAATATCCAAGCTGCATGCAAGCATTCTTAACCAGTAGCTTCCCAGAAATGTGGCCTTTCTAGATCTGGACTGTCACTCATGCAGGGGACCTCCCCAGTGATCTATATGGAGACATCTATTCATCTCTGCTTCATTATGCATGCGAGTGTGCATCATTTCTCCTCATCATTTAGCATTTAAAATGAAATGAGAAAATAAATTGTTTACATTTGTTAACACTCCTGATACATTCCCACTCATATGCAAATCATGTTTTTTTTTTTTTTATGAAAAAAGTACATATTATTATTCCCTGTAGTACCTTCATACCTCTCAACTGGACAAAGTCTAAAATAAAGGGGGGACAAAGGTCAAAACTTAGGAACAGATTTTAAATATTGCTTTTGCAAAGTTGCTAGAATAGTAGGATTTGTGTTAGCATGCATTTTCTTAAGGATATGAAATTTGAAACTCAAATGTATGTCATTATTTAGAGACATCAGCCCTAGTGATTTACCAGAAAACCACACATCTAATGAGGAACAGACAAAAAATATGAGACAAAAATCTGGGCAGTCTACAGAATATCACATGAGTGAATCACACAAATTGTGAACACTCATAATATTGAACGTACCGGACCTCGAACTTCCTATTGTGGGGGGTTGCACCCACCACACTCTCTGCTAAATATATATTCCAACTCCGAGATTGCACTACAGTGAGGAAAAGGCAAATATCCCATTCTTCACTGTACCGCGATCTCAGTAAAAGCACTTTGAGGTCCAGTACATTCAATATTATGAGCATTCGCAATTTGTACGATTCGCTCATATGATATAGACCCTACAGAAGTTTGGACAGTTGAGAGATACGAATACTTCCCAGTATAGTTGATTAAACTGCCAAATAACACAAAATCTAGCCCATCCCATTTAATGCTCTGTTGGTCACCTGCCTGTTCACAGATTGCATATTATGTTTTTACTATCATTCTCTGGGTCCTGTACAGGGGCGGCTCATGATACTGGCTGCTAGGGTGCAGCCTTCCCACTTTGTACTTCACTCTTGTTGCTTTTTTAGACACACTACATTAAAAATAAAACAAAACAAAAGGAAAACCGCATATTTACTCTAGTTTAGCTGCAGAACTCAGTGTCATTTGCTATTGCACATGTTCACAGTACCAAGTACCATTGCTTTGTAAAGTTGCTGCTATTTGTTTTTCAGGCTGACAACTGCAGGCAGCCCACATACCAGGAGTGTGTGTTATTTTAGTAGTGTGGATATGTGGTCTCATACCTTGTTTATTTAGATGACAACAGGGCTGACACAGGCAGTAGCCCCTGTGTTGTGATCATAGGTGTTACACCTGAAATGTGTATGGTGTTAATGGATGCAGACACTAGGACAAGGACAGCAGGACACAGTCAGCAGCTTTCTTCCCTCCATTTTATATTCAGAGTTGGACAGAAGAAAGCAAGATGTAGAAATAAGGGAACGGCAGACTTGAGTCTGTGAGTCAACAAATGAAAATAATAATTTTTTTTAATAGCTGGCTCTGCAGATTGCAAGGGAGGTCAGGACATTCCTCTTTTTTTATTTCTGAATGTCTGCTGTTTGACTGAGAGACGAAGAAAGTTAGAGTTGTTGACTTGACTACTAGTCCATCATGGTGCCAATCTGCCACCCATCCACTGCAATAAGCAGCATGCACGTTGCCCTGCTCAATCTGTTTATTAGGTGGTATTGTTTTAAACAAATCTTTAAGCGCCTTCTCATTTTTTATTTTTTTCCTAAGGGTATCTATCATTCTGTTAGTGTAGGGCACAGTCTTTTATTCTTTGCTGGAATTATTTCTGCATGCATATACAAAGGAAAATGGTAAGCTTAAGGCCCAAAACGGAAAAAGTGTTTACTTTTTTCAGTTATTCAACATTCAGACCAAATTTTCAGAAAATAGTACTATATTGCCACTAGTAATTTTTTTAAGTGTGATTAGTATATACCAATCCAATAATAATTTACATTTAATTTAAAATGTTCAGTGTTTCAGATTTTGGATGCTTTTAATGTGATTCTGATTCTTAAGAGACAGGTTGTAATCATGTTATTTTTTTGGGATTTTGTATACTTACTTCTGACGGCAAGTAGCAAACTGAGCTGCATTTATGTTCTGGATCTGATTATTTATGTACTTTATTCATTGTTTTGATCACCCATGGTAGTGGTGCTGCGGTAGCGTTGTCGCCTCACAGCAAGACATTGTCCCGTTCGATTCTTAGCTAGAGCGTCTTCTGTGTGGAGGCATGCGTGAATGGGCGTACCTTCATTGAAGGTTGTGCATCAGGGCTGGTAACTCGGCATGTAAAAATCCACTACCAAACATTAGTGGACCGGAGTTCCGCTCTGGCGACCCCTAACCGAGATAAGCCGAAAGACACAACAACAACAACATTCATTCTTATGATCAGCTAAACTTTTAGATGTGTAATGATTATGGATGGGATATTTTTGTCTGTGAGCTAAAAAGATGAGAGGGGGCGGGTGTATGGATTGCAAATGTTACTTCTGACAGCAGAAATAAGAGATACATTTCTGGGCCTTTGTGTTTATTCATTTGATCTCATACAAGCACCTAGATATGCACAGCCGTACGGGAGCAAAAACTGGCATAACTCTCAACTCTTCAGATTTTTGCCTTGTGTTTTTGGTCTGTTCCACATAAAATGTGTGTTTTTTCTGGACTTTTGCATTAAATCAGTGGAGATTGAATTAACTAAATAATGACAGGCAAAAATTTAAGTTTCAGCCTTCATATCCTTCAGAAAATGCATGGTAGCACAAAACCTTTCATTCTAGCAACTTTCTAAAATTATAAGAGCAACATTTAAAATGTGTCCCTATTTTTGGGGCTTTGTACCCCCATTATTTTTGACTTTGTCCAGATTTTTTGTGCTAAGAGGTTGAGAGGTATGATTGATAGTCACATCTGTCTGTGTGCTTGTGCAGAGGGCATAACTTTCAACTGTTCCCCTTTTCCTCATATTTCCAGTATGTTCCTCATAAAATTAATGCTTCTTTTGGCAACTTGTTTTGGATTGCTGTTTTTTTCTGATAGACATGCAACTTTCAAACATCATATCCATCAGAAAATGCTTGCTCATGTTGTGCGTGTTATTATAACAACTTTAAGTATAAACCGACCATATTTAAAAATTTGTTCAGGATTTTGGTTGTTTGTGTGTGATTCTTGTCCTAAAATCCTGAGAAGGTGGGGAGTAGGTTATAAATAAATTTCAGTGTTTACTTCTGACAGCAGCAAGCTGAGAGGTATTTCTGGGCCCTTTATTTATCCATTCATTTAAAGTCATACGACCGTTGCAGGTATGTACACCCATCAGATCACAAAGAAATGGTGTACTGTGTTTCAAATTGGCTCTCTTTTATGCAGTAATGTAGCTTATTTTTTCCCCAATATTTCTTTATTTTCTTTTATAGCATATAACATATATCACAAACAACCCAACAAGATACAATAAAAGAAATGACTAGAGCATGTATTAAGAAAAAAAAGACCAACCTATCTACATTATATACATTAAGTGCCATATTAAAGAGCTCAGTTTAAAATACTCATATAGGATTTAATTAAATATAACTTACATATGCTATAGAAAACATTTTGTCGCATAAAGAGTAAAGTAGTATAAACTATCAAGACTTCATAGAAAAGAAAAAAAAAACATTATTCTGCCTGGTTCACTCTGAAATAATCTCTAAGAGGGTCTTCCAATATTTTAAAAGCTATACCAGTTTGTTGAGGTTAGTTGAGATCAATTTATGTGCTAGAATATATTTGTGTGCCATTTGTCTGAAGTTTACCCAAGGGCATAGATTCCTATCCAACCAGTTTTGGGTAATGTATAATTTTATAAGTTAGAAGATGGACACTAAAATATGAATTCTTACTATTTTTCCCACTCATCTCACACTTGTTAGCCCAAATAGTGCTCATCCCACATATGGCTATTCCACTATCTGTCTTTTCTTTATTAATCTTTGTTCCTTCAGATGACCTAACTTGTAAAACTACATGACCAATTTTGGTCTTTCAGAAGTGACTCACCTTGTAAAGCTACATGACTTATGTACCTCATATATATTGTAAAAAAAAAAAAAAGTATTCCTGTATTCTTGAAACGTACATGTTTATACTGTATTCTATTATATTTTGCTTTATTTTTGTTAAGCTCATTTACATATTGTTAGTAATGTGCTACTTAAACTAAGTTTACTGCTTCTACCTTAATAATATTCTTTTTGTTGTGGAGCTTTTCTCCCCGGGTCTCCACTGAAAATGTTTTTTTTACAACCCAGTAGGACACTACACAGTTAACAAATGTAAATAAAATAAAATAAAAATAAATAACTGTTATACAAAGACTTGTTTGTCAGCAGGTGAAATGTAGCATATATATTTCAGTGCATATTTCCCCGAAGATCCTGTATTTTTTCTGTCATGCAGCATTAATTACAGGTTTTAACTGGTCCTGTTTTTTATGCTATCATAAGAACGTAAATGTATAGTTCAAGAATTGTATATGTCTTGGTGAGTTATATTTACTGCATAGTTTGCTGCGTGACATGTCTGTACGATATTATGCAATGTATTGTGGAAAAAAGGTGATATTCTTTGCCCCATTAGTGAGAGTGTAAACCCCATGCACACTATAATGTATGGTGTAATATATGCAGAAATATCCAAGCTGCATGCAAGCATTCTTAACCAGTAGCTTCCCAGAAATGTGGCCTTTCTAGATCTGGACTGTCACTCATGCAGGGGACCTCCCCAGTGATCTATATGGAGACATCTATTCATCTCTGCTTCATTATGCATGCAAGTGTGCATCATTTCTCCTCATCATTTAGCATTTAAAATGAAATGAGAAAATAAATTGTTTACATTTGTTAACACTCCCGATACATTCCCACTCGTATGCAAATCATGTTTTTTTTTTTTTTATGAAAAACTACATATTATTATTCCCTGTAGTACCTTCATACCTCTCAACTGGACAAAGTCTAAAATAAAGGGGGGACAAAGGTCAAAACATAGGAACAGATTTTAAATATTGCTTTTGCAAAGTTGCTAGAATAGCAGGATTTGTGTTAGCATGCATTTTCTTAAGGATATGAAATTTGAAACTCAAATGTATGTCATTATTTAGAGACATCAGCCCTAGTGATTTACCAGAAAACCACACATCTAATGAGGAACAGACAAAAAATATGAGACAGAAATCTGGGCAGTCTACAGAAGGATTCTATATCACATGAGCGAATCGCACAAATTGCGAACACTCATAATATCGAACGTACCGGACCTCGAACTTCCTATTGTGGGGGGTTGCACCCACCACACTCTCTGCTAAATATATATTCCAACTCTGAGATTGCACTACAGTGAGGAAAAGGCAAATATCCCATTCTTCACTGTACCGCAATCTCAGTAAAAGCACTTTGAGGTCCAGTACATTCGATATTATGAGCGTTCGCAATTTGTACGATTCGCTCATATGATATAGACCCTACAGAAGTTTGGACAGTTGAGAAATATGAATACTTCCCAGTATAGTTGGTTAAACTGCCAAATAACACAAAATCTAGCCCATCCCATTTAATGCTCTGTTGGTCACCTGCCTGTTCACAGATTGCATATTATGTTTTTACTATCATTCTCTGGGTCCTGTACAGGGGCGGCTCGTGATACTGGCTGCTAGGGTGCAGCCTTCCCACTTTGTACTTCACTCTTGTTGCTTTTTTAGACACACTACATTAAAAATAAAACAAAACAAAAGGAAAACCGCATATTTACTCTAGTTTAGCTGCAGAACTCAGTGTCATTTGCTATTGCTCATGTTCACAGTACCAAGTACCATTGCTTTGTAAAGTTGCTGCTATTTGTTTTTCAGGCTGACAACTGCAGGCAGCCCACATACCAGGAGTGTGTGTTATTTTAGTAGTGTGGATATGTGGTCTCATACCTTGTTTATTTAGATGACAACAGGGCTGACACAGGCAGTAGCCCCTGTGTTGTGATCATAGGTGCTACACCTGAAATGTGTATGGTGTTAATGGATGCAGACACTAGGACAAGGACAGCAGGACACAGTCAGCAGCTTTCTTCCCTCCATTTTATATTCAGAGTTGGACAGAAGAAAGCAAGATGTAGAAATAAGGGAACGGCAGACTTGAGTCTGTGAGTCAACAAATGAAAATAATAATTTTTTTTAATAGCTGGCTCTGCAGATTGCAAGGGAGGTCAGGACATTCCTCTTTTTTTATTTCTGAATGTCTGCTGTTTGACTGAGAGACGAAGAAAGTTAGAGTTGTTGACTTGACTACTAGTCCATCTTGGTGCCATGCTGCCACCCATCCACTGCAATAAGCAGCATGCACGTTGCCCTGCTCAATCTGTTTATTAGGTGATATTGTTTTAAACAAATCTTTAAGTGCCTTCTCATTTTTTATTTTTTTCCTAAGGGTATCTATCATTCTGTTAGTGTAGGGCACAGTCTTCTATTCTTTGCTGGAATTATTTCTGCATGCATATACAAAGGAAAATGGTAAGCTTAAGGCCCAAAACGGAAAAAGTGTTTACTTTTTTCAGTTATTCAACATTCAGACCAAATTTTCAGAAAATAGTACTATATTGCCACTAGTCATTTTTTTAAGTGTGATTAGTATATACCAATCCAATAATAATTTACATTTAATTTAAAATGTTCAGTGTTTCAGATTTTGGATGCTTTTAATGTGATTCTGATTCTTAAGAGACAGGTTGTAATCATGTTATTTTTTTGGGATTTTGTATACTTACTTCTGACGGCAAGTAGCAAACTGAGCTGCATTTATGTTCTGGATCTGATTATTTATGTACTTTATTCATTGTTTTGATCACCCATGGTAGTGGTGCTGCGGTAGCGTTGTCGCCTCACAGCAAGACATTGTCCCGTTCGATTCTTAGCTAGAGCGTCTTCTGTGTGGAGGCATGCGTGAATGGGCGTACCTTCATTGAAGGTTGTGCATCAGGGCTGGTAACTCGGCATGTAAAAATCCACTACCAAACATTAGTGGACCGGAGTTCCGCTCTGGCGACCCCTAACCGAGATAAGCCGAAAGACACAACAACAACAACATTCATTCTTATGATCAGCTAAACTTTTAGATGTGTAATGATTATGGATGGGATATTTTTGTCTGTGAGCTAAAAAGATGAGAGGGGGCAGGTGTATGGATTGCAAATGTTACTTCTGACAGCAGAAATAAGAGATACATTTCTGGGCCTTTGTGTTTATTCATTCATTTGATCTCATACAAGCACCTAGATATGCACAGCCGTACGGGAGCAAAAACTGGCATAACTCTCAACTCTTCAGATTTTTGCCTTGTGTTTTTGGTCTGTTCCACATAAAATGTGTGTTTTTTCTGGACTTTTGCATTAAATCAGTGGAGATTGAATTAACTAAATAATGACAGGCAAAAATTTAAGTTTCAGCCTTCATATCCTTCAGAAAATGCATGGTAGCACAAAACCTTTCATTCTAGCAACTTTCTAAAATTATAAGAGCAACATTTAAAATGTGTCCCTATTTTTGGGGCTTTGTACCCCCATTATTTTTGACTTTGTCCAGATTTTTTGTGCTAAGAGGTTGAGAGGTATGATTGATAGTCACATCTGTCTGTGTGCTTGTGCAGAGGGCATAACTTTCAACTGTTCCCCTTTTCCTCATATTTCCAGTATGTTCCTCATAAAATTAATGCTTCTTTTGGCAACTTGTTTTGGATTGCTGTTTTTTTCTGATAGACATGCAACTTTCAAACATCATATCCATCAGAAAATGCTTGCTCATGTTGTGCGTGTTATTATAACAACTTTAAGTATAAACCGACCATATTTAAAAATTTGTTCAGGATTTTGGTTGTTTGTGTGTGATTCTTGTCCTAAAATCCTGAGAAGGTGGGGAGTAGGTTATAAATAAATTTCAGTGTTTACTTCTGACAGCGGTAAGCTGAGAGGTATTTCTGGGCCCTTTATTTATCCATTCATTTAAAGTCATACAACCGTTGCAGGTATGTACACCCATCAGATCACAAAGAAATGGTGTACTGTGTTTCAAACGGGCTCTCTTTTATGCAGTAATGTAGCTTATTTTTTCCCCAATATTTCTTTATTTTCTTTTATAGCATATAACATATATCACAAACAACCCAACAAGATACAATAAAAGAAATGACTAGAGCATGTATTAAGAAAAAAAAAGACCAACCTATGTACATTATATACATTAAGTGCCATATTAAAGAGCTCAGTTTAAAATACTCATATAGGATTTAATTAAATATAACTTACATATGCTATAGAAAACATTTTGTCGCATAAAGAGTAAAGTAGTATAAACTATCAAGACTTCATAGAAAAGAAAAAAAAAACATTATTCTGCCTGGTTCACTCTGAAATAATCTCTAAGAGGGTCTTCCAATATTTTAAAAGCTATACCAGTTTGTTGAGGTTAGTTGAGATCAATTTATGTGCTAGAATATATTTGTGTGCCATTTGTCTGAAGTTTACCCAAGGGCATAGATTCCTATCCAACCAGTTTTGGGTAATGTATAATTTTATAAGTTAGAAGATGGACACTAAAATATGAATTTTGGAAGATTTTCCTGGGCAGTGTGCAAAAGTGCAAATTCCCATGACAGGGTAGATTTTTCATAGCCCATCTTCTCAAATAATGTAGCTTATTGTGGTTCTTCTCATCAGAGCACCTTATAAAAACTTCAAGGATGTAAAAAGAAATGTTGCTTTATATTATAATATGATAAAGGAATTGTTGCTTTAAGACACTAGATACATTTTTGTATTAGCCAACCTATTATGTAATACATGGTGTATAAGAGATGGCTGTAGCCTACAAAATTGAGCAAAGTCAGCATCTGCTCAAGGGAGTACGGTTGCTTAGAACAATTGTTCTGGGTGGTATATGCTGTAGTAATAAACAATCTCTATGGACTGTTTTGACTTGAATATCCCCCTATGAAGAAATCCATAGGGGATGGACTCTACAGGGATTCCAGTTCTGCTCATTGAACAACAACCCCTGTAGACTGCAGTCACTGAAACCTAATAACCAAAGGTCAAAATGACAATCTTCTGGGGGCAAGCTCCACCACCAAACCTATGTCAATGGTTGTACAAAATGAAAGGGAAAAATCTCCCCAAAAGGCTATTAAGGCCACATGAGAATCTGTATGCTATGGATTTTGATTATTGCTTCTAATCAATGCAGAAAGGTTTCAGAGGATTATTTTGCCCTGTTTGTAGGGGTTGTGGAACTTGTGGGAAAATGTATGCTAAATTGTTTGTTTATTTGTTCCAAAGGTTTGATGCACTTGCAGCTGTTCATACCCTTATACGACCAAGTTTTTTAATCCCTGGATTTTGAGATAATGAATATGCACATTTTATAATATTATGAGATGCTATATGTATAATTTATGTATATAGGCACATGCGTATGTGTGGGTATATTTCTATAATATGCATACATTCCCTTCAAGTGTTTAGTTAGTGTTGGATTTCTTAACCTATGCATCATCAAGGGAAATTTCTTGGCTTTTGATTCAGTGAAGTGAATAGAATGCTAACCTCCCAGAACCCATGGTAAATCCTGTTCTGTATTTTCAGTGAAGTGAAGTGAATAAACAGGATTGTGGTGAGCCTGTCCTACTGTAGGACCCCTGGTGAATCTCATTTAATAGTTTTGTCTTCAGTGTACAGTAGATCAGTCAAGAGTGATAAAGTATGATTTTGTGTGTGTGTGTATTTGTTTAACATGTTCTAAAGTAGCCCCCCTCCAAAAGTCAGCATGATAAATGAATGTCTGTCAGTGCAGAGGATTAAGGCTCTCTATTAATGAGCAGCTTCCTTGTAATATGGTGATGATGAGGAAGGGCAGAACACAGAATCCTAGTATTATTGTTTCAACAGAGGTGGGAATATCAATGGGAGGTGGACCAGAGGCATCCATGGCTACCCCTTTATCCAATAATTTAATGGAGCTCAGTCTGAAAAATGATGCACTGAGTGTGCCACACTTTAGTATCACCTTTAAAAATAAATCAGCGCCCTCTTCACAGTTTGCAAACATCCTCCACCTGCACCCCAGAAGCTAATATGCTACACTGAAAAGGTAGTTTGCCAAACACTTTTAGGTTAAATCCTTTATGAGTTTATGATTTTCACATTTGGTTAGGAATTAAACAAAGGAATATAACTCATCTTTTCTCTGGCTGTGCCCATTTTGCAGTTTAAAACATTGGAATAAGAAGATTGAGCTAACTTTCTGAAACCAAACACTCACAACCTTTGCACAGCTGACCTGAAAAGTCCAGCTGTACCATGCTCCCAGGATGCCACTGAAAAGGGTCCACAGAACTCAATAGGTTAGCAAACACATCAAGTGAAATAAATAAATGTAAAGAAATGTTAAAGTGTCACTCTGCACATTTCATATACAGAGTGTGTATAACAACTTCAAGTAATTTGTTTTTATTTCAGGTGTACCACTATCAGAATGTGTGTGCATGGTGTCACTGTATCATATTTAAAATCAATATCAGAGAACTGACCCTGGATGAGAAGCAGAAAATCAAGAAGGCTAGAAGACCAACACCTAATCCTAAGATGGAGTCCAAAGGTAAAAGTAGATCAAAAACAGACACACCCAGCTTCAGAAGCACAGTCTATGAGAAGCACAAATAGATCTGTGGATGTGAAGAAACAAATGCCTTTTACTGTTTCCTAGGCATACTCTTTGGTGGAGAGAATACTTATACTTCAGAAGGTGTGAATGACCTAAAATGAATGAGAGAAAAGGTGAGGAAACATGTACACTCCACAAAACATCTTGACAAACAAATAAGTCTAGGAATGTTGGGAACTGCAAATATTATGTCTCAGTTAACTAGTGGATACCAGTTATCTGTAGAAAGGCACAATAAAAAAGTAGAACAAAACCGGTATGTTCCATGCACTATAAATGACTGCATCAAGTTGTGTGCTGAAGGAGAAATAGGTTTGAGAAGACAGGCTTATTTATTTATTTATTTATATTTGTTGACTGGGAGTGGTCCATTTTCAGCGGAGGCCCTGGGAGAAAAGCTCCACAGTTAAAATAAACAGACAGTAGTTACATTGGATTACATAGTGATTAACAATTTACATAGCAATTACATACAACATATTTACAGATGAAGAACATAGTACATCAGTAGACAACTAGAATCTTTATCTGTGAAGTACATAACAGACATTAACAAATGTTACAATAAGAAGTTCCTGCTGTATAATAAGTACTAGGCTTATGAGCATCTGAGCTTGCTATAATCAAGATAGTTAGTGGAGTGGAAAGAAAGGTAGTGGTTGGATGGGGTGGGAATTGCAAGGGCATAGCCAGCATGTTTTTAGGTGCGCTTTTAGTAAAGTTTTGAAGTGGGTGCATGATGGTATGGAGGTAATTGTGGGTGGGAGGGAGTTCCATAATTTGGCTATGGCGCAAGAGAATAGTGCTTCACCAGCAGAGTTATTGGCGTTAGTGATCTGCAAGTGATTTTTGTTGCTGGATCTTAGTGGTCTGGTGGTGCGATAAGGTTGGAGTAGATTCTGGAGGGATGGGACATTTAGTGGATGGTTTACTAGTTTGTGGGCGAGTGAGAGTTGATAGCATTGAAGGAGGTGAGGGAGTTCAAGCCAGCCCAGTTCAGCAAGTGAGAGACAGTGGTGACTATGGTAGGATGCCCCTGTGGCGAATTTGGCGATTTTGTTGTAGCAGGTCTCTAGCTTGTTTAGATCACATTGCCTTAGGTTGGTATATATTGGAGAGGCATAAAGTAGGGTGGAGATAAGGTGGGAATTTGCTATTGAAATCTTTGATGCTTTGGTGAGAAGTTGCTTATTTCTGTATAACGCTAATAGTTTTTTGTGGACTTTTTTTATGGTCATGGATATGTGAATGTCAAATTTTAGTTTATTGTCTATTTCCACTCCTAGCAATTTGGTGTGTTCAGTTGGGTATATATTGGTGTTGTCTTTTGCTGTGATTTTAAAGTGAGAGTTGTTTTGAGTATATATGGTGGGTTGGAAGATGAGTAGTTTAGTTTTGTTTGGGTTGAGTATTAATTGGGCATTGGATAACCAAGTTTCAACAGAGGAAAAAGCTCCTGTGTGACTTTTTGCAGTTTGAGTAGGGACTGGGCTGAGCAGATGATGGTTGAGCCATCTGCGTATTGTATGAGTGTGCTATGTTTGTTGGCAGAGGCTAGATTATTGGTGAAAACAGAGGAGCAGCGGTCCAAGGATGGATCCTTGGGGAACCCCTATGGAGACAGGTAGTTGGGGAGATATGTAATTCTGCCATACAATGGATTGTTGGCGGTCAGCAGGTAACTCTGAACCCAGTTGGTGACTGATTGTGAGAAGGATAGGTTATTGAGGACAGAGATAAGTTGTTTGTGTGGGACCATATCAAATGCTTTAGATAGGTCAAGGAAAGTAGCAGAGGATAGATAGCCATTATTTTTATGCTGAAGGATAGTGTTAGTAAAGGAGAGTAAGGCAGTGGTGGTGCTATGGTTTGGTCGGAAACCATGCTGAGTATTGGAAAGGAGGTTGTTAGTAAGGAGGTAGTCTGAGACTTGAGAGTGTATGCATCTCTCTAGTATTTTGAAGAGTGGAGAGAGAGTAGCTATGGGGCAGTAATTGGTTAGTTCTGTGGAGGGTCCGCCTTTGTGGAGGGGAATTATATGTGATACTTTCCACAGTGTGGGAACATAACGTTCTGACAGAGATCGGTTAATCAAGATGGATACTGGGTAGGCCAGAGCATCAGCTGCGATTTGTAAGTATTCACTTGGGAGGTTTTCTGCTGCTAATTTGGCGGGCTTAAGTTAAGAGTATTTTTATGTTGGAGGTAGGTACAGCAGAAAAAGAGAAGGCAGTGGGGAGATTACTAGTTGAAGGTGTGGGTTGGAGGGGAGGGGGGTTGTGTTGTTTAGCTAGTGATAGTATGGTTTGTGTGAAGTGTGTGTTGAATGAGGTAGCAATATTTTCTGAGGAGTGAGGGATATTAGGAGGAGGGGTACTGACTTTACCTGGGTGGAGGATGGAGTTTATGGAGGACCAGAATTATTTGGGGCTGTGTTGGGAGGAGTCTAGGGCAGACTGGTAGTATTGGAATTTGTCCCGTTTTATTAGCTTTTTGACTCTATTGTGTAGTTCGAGGAATTTCTGTCTAGTTGAGGGGGTTTTGGTTTTGTGCCAGTGCTCCCAGGCTTTATCCCTGTTTTTCATTTCTGATTTAGTGGTTTTCTGTAGCCATGGGGAGGTTTGTGCTTTGATTCTGGAAAGTCTTATGGGGGCATGGTAATTAAGGATGCTCAGGAAGGTAGTATTAAAAAATTCAACTGCGTCATCAAGACTGAGGTACTTTAGAGGATGCCAGTTACATTCTTTGAGGGATGAGATGAATGTGAGTGGGTTAAAGTTTAGTTTTTTATGTATTTGATGGTAGATGACAGGTTTAGCTTGCTATAGGTATTTTTTGAGTAGGAATGTTGGGGAGTGATCACTGAGGCTATCTGATAAGCATATGACTGGGGGGTCTTACTGACTAGTATCCAATCCAGGGTAGTGTGCTTGCTGGAGTTTTTATTTATTCTGGTTGGTGACTGGACTAGTTGGGTGAAGCCATGAAAGTTTAACATGATGGGTTGGATGGTTGCCAGAACAGGATTGCCAGTCAATATTGAAATCACCTAAAATGATAGTTTCTTGCGGAGGTGGTGGGTAGACCAGCTGAGGAGGTTTTCTCAAGATCTGAAGATTCAGTGACTCCCTGAATGTTTCACAAAATGATAGATATCACCTGCAGTATAGATCACCAATTAGCAGAACACATACATACTATGACTGTTTACAAGGAAACATCAAAAAACATCCAAAACAAACTTCTGGACTGTATATTGAAGGTATGCAGAATTGAAATTAAAAAAAAAAGATTTGTAGCATTAATTGCAGATGAAACAACCAATATTTTTGGGATATGACAGATTGCCATTGTGTTCTATTTCACTGTAAATGGACAGGTAAAGGAACAGTTTTGGGGATTTTTTGTACCACCTTGGCAGACTGCAGAGGAAAGTGCTGGTGCCATATGTGAACAGATGCAGGAAGTAGTGGGAAGCCAGCATGAGAAAGTAATTGCTCAGAGTTAAGTTGGAGTGTCTGTCATTAGTGGAGTGCAGCACGGAGTCCAGACAGTCATAAGTCTGAAATTTAAACATGCCTGCTATATATATTGCTATGCACACCAACTTAAGCTGGTGATGCAGAGAGCCACACTGCATAATTCCAAAGCAAGGACTTTTTCAACTCTTGGTGGAAGTCCAGCCTTTTTCTTATGATCAGTGTCAAGCTGTTTTAGATAATATAAACAAATATATATATATATATATATATATATATATATATATATATATACATATATATAGTCAAATGACACTTGTCACGAGTGCCTGAAGCAAGGTGGAATTTTAATATCCAGACTGTTGTTGTTGTTTGTCTTTCGGCTTTTCCCGGTAAGGGGTCGCCACAGCAGAACTCCGGTCCGCTAATGATTGGCAGTCGATTTTTACAAAACGCCGAGGTGCTAGCTCGATGCCCAACCTTCAACGAAGGCATGCCCATTTACGCATACATGTCTTTCGAACGCAATATCCAGACTGTAAATGCAGTATATGAAACTTAGATTTGCCACTTGAGTGGTTTTATTATTTGTACAAGTGTCCTACATCTACAGCAACAACTGTATAAGAAGCATGTGGAGTAATGAAAGCCATCAAAAATAAGGAATTTAAATTTTGGCTGACGGTTTTCCATCATATGATGACCCATGTTGACATTCTATACCGACAACTTCCATGTTGTAGTACTGAAGCAGTCAAAGCTGAAATGGATAAATGCACATTCTTAAATGCAGTAGACAGTGTCAGATCAGATGCTGGCAGAATTGCTGAAGAGGAACTATAGACAGAGAAAATTCCAGCAAAGCATGCCATTAAGATCCCAACGGCTGCATTCCTTAACATCTACAAATTTCCTATTTGGACTTACAACTTTGTGATTCACTGGCCTGAAACAGCACTGAATCAGTTGGTCAATGCATACCAAGATTACATATGCATATGGGCCTTCTCAAAACAGATATTTTATATGTAAAGTTTTGTATTTGTTGTACTGCATAGTACAGAAGCATTTGACATCATTAGAGCTAAACACAAAGAATGTTATTATTATGAAGAAAACAAGTTTCAGTGAACCGGTTTCCTCAGGTTAGCAGAAGTATTTGGAAAGGAGTGGGAATGGAACATAACCCAGGAGAAGACAAAAGTCAGGCAGCAGCAAAAAGTGCAAAAATAAATAAATAAATAAAAAAATAAAGCATATTAAGAGCAGGACCAGAAGAAATGGAAAGAAAATAAAAAGGCCGCAAATGCAGTTCCAGTTATACAGAAACTTCTGGAACAACCACAGGATGGTCAAAATATTATACACGAATGGTTAAGGTAGCTGAATTTAAACCAAAAGATAACCATCTAATGAAGTCGGCTCAAAATACCACTTTACATGTGCAGCCATACTGACTTACAAAGTCGGTAAAAAAGTGGAAGAAGTGGACAAGTGCAGATTGTGTAATACAGAAGCAGAAACAGTAGCACATGTTATGGTTGTGATATAATTATGGCTGAAGGCCTATGTAATAAAATGCGGAACAATGTGGCAAGACTGATGCAATGGGATTGTATAAACAGTACAATTAGTTGAGAAGTAGTGGAAAAATTAACCAAAAAGCATTGCTTAAAATGATCAGATCACATGGGATCATCAGTACAAACAGCTAAAGTAGAAGCAAGAAATGTAGATACAGTAGTCAAAGAAAAATTGCAATAGCTAGACCCATGGAGCACAGTGTCCTACATTCTGAGAGACAGTCATAAAATACCAAAGTAAGCAAGCAGAAACTAGAAAAATGTGGGATACATACACCCACAGAGAGTTCTAATAACAGTAGGTGCAATAGAGCTAATAAAAATGTAAGTGTACTTATATATACTGCTAAATATATATATGTATATGTAAGTCAGAATGAGCTGTAGGAGACAATTCTAGTAACGTTATGGGTGCTAAATAGAGCACTCATGGTAGACATGAAAACTGCAGCAATGGGGTCCATGCTTGTCACTGTATTATTTACAAACCAAAACATTCTGAGAAAATATATAGAAACTTTTCAGAATATACAAAAAACTGTTCCCCAAAAAAGGAACAACTTAGAACTCAACTGTATTGTGTAAATACTTTGCAGAAGTAGGCAGTGCCATCTCTTGACATTAATTCACTGATTGTCAATGAGCACTGGCTTCTGAGATACTTTCAGCTTGTTGATTATAGTGACCATCACACCACTGTCAAAAACTGAGGCAAAAGTGTTTCTCAACAATGAAGGCTTAACATTTTTTTTGTACTGGTATGGGGAAGGAAAGACTAAATGTACTGGGACATGATTTCTACAAAGACAGAGTTAACACAGAATATAACAAACTTCAACCACAGAGGTCTTGACTTCCTTGCACAGAACAGGGACAAGTAAATGGACTTATAAACAAACAAACAAAAAAAAAAAATAAAAAATCTCCAGATGATCAGAGGTACATGGACAAGTGTGCAGTACATATTTCTGAAGATGTACATAAACAGCTCTGCAGGAAGTAATGGGAAACTATCATGAAAAACTAATTGCTCTGAGTTAATATGGTGCATCTTTCAATCATAAGTTAGGAATGTAAACATGCTTATTAATATTGTTATGTGCACCAACTTAATTGGGTGATGCAGTGAGGCACATTTCAAAATACCAAAGTAAGAGCACTTCCTATGTATTGCTGGAATACCAGCTTTTTTCTCATGATGACTTCAGGGACTATCTGCTGTGGTAGCACAAGTCATACCCAAGGTATAGAACATGGGAAAGTTTGACTATCCAGACAGTAAATACAGTGTATGAAAAGTACGAATTGTTTTTATCTTCATTTACATGTATGAATGTCATACGCTTGCATTGCAATGACAATGGTACAACAAAAATGTGGGCTAAAGAAACTATTCAAAAACAATGAGTTTACATTTTGGTTGACTAATATGGTTACACTACAACATTGTTTACAGAACTTCACTGCTGTTGTACTAATGCAACCAAGTTGAAATAGATGTAAGGAGAATCTTAAATACAATGTACAGTATCAGATCAAACACTACTGACACAAGGCATTCTTAGCAAGCACAAACAAAGACCATCAGGATCCCAAGCACGGGACCAGATATGTACTGTGCAAACGTCGTCTGTGATTTAAATTGTAAGCAGCAGCATCAAGGTGGTCATCTTCAGGTATTTCAGGTGATACTTGCCTGGAAACTTTAGAATACACAAAACAGTTCCCAAAAACCTACTCACAGCTGCCACGGTCAGGTACCCATTCATCTTGAAGGATCAACTTAGAACTGAACTTGGGATACATACTGGATTGCAGTCAACACTTTGAATAACCAGGCAGTGCTGGTTTGATGCTAAAGTTCTAGGTTGACAATTTACTAACCACTAACATTTCAAAGACTTTTACTTGGTGATCATGTCAATATCAACATCTGAGGCACAAAGATATTTCACAACACTGAAAAGAATTGAAACATTTCGTCATACTTGTATGGGGCAGGAAAGACTGAATACACAGCCATGAACTTTACAGAATGAGTTGATTCAAAATATAACTAACTTTATTTTGTTTACACAGAACAAGGGCAGATGAAATAGACATTCATTAAAGTTAGAAACCTGAAAAAAACTCCCCAGAACATCTGTGGAACCTTGATAGACTGCAAAGCATATTCTGCATTTGCAGGAAGAAATGGGAAACAGTCATGAAAATGTAATTGCTCAGAGTTAAAATGTGGAGTCTTTCAATTATTAGGCAGTAATTTAAATATCCTTACTATATATATTACTATGTACACAAACTTACTATGTTGATGGAAAGGGCTACAGTACAAAATACTGAAGCAAAGTAAGGACATTTATTTTTAAAAAGCACTTTCTCTGAGGTAATCTTCTAAAGAAGTTCTTAACAGTAAAAGAGCAAAAGTGCTAAAACATTTTTGTAGTGAGTTATTTTTAAGTCTGTGGTGTGAAACTATAGTGGTTACCTTGGAGAAAGTGCCTGTACTTGTTTTTTTTACAGTTTAGTTGTTTCATACATTTCTTTTTAACTCTTGATGTAATTCTAGCCTTTTCACATGATCGGTTCTGCAAAAAGTTGCTTTTGGTGATATGGTAACACAACAGATGCCACAAGTGAGTGGAACATGGTGGATGTTAAGTATGCAAACCATAAATGCAGTTTATGAAAAGTTAGACTTGCTTAATTGATGGAAAGAGCTACAGTACAAAATACTGAAGCAAAGTAAGGACATTTCTTTTTAACTCTTGCTGTAATTCATAGGTTCATAGGTAGGTACTAGGCTATCAGCCCTAGGGCCTATACAAGCCTAGCCAAAAAGGTACCCCTGTCTTTCGCCACCCAAGAAAATTATTTTCCTGTGCCCCTGTCAAGCAGAGCCACAGAGGTGATCCCCGAGGTCAATTTTCTATTTCTCATCCAGTCGTCAAGATTTTTCTTAAAGAGGGACAATATAGAGCTTTGCTTGACCTGAATGGATAGTTTGTTCCCTGGTTTATGGCCCTACATGTCACATCCCAAGCACTGTGTGCATATGTTGAGCTGGTGTGGTGGGTAGGAGGGGTAGCCCTGGATTCCTTTGAACATGTTGTATCCACCACCTTAGTTCTGTTTGTAGAAAAGGCAGGAAGGGTATTTGGAAGTCTATATGATGGCTGTGCTGGGACAATACATTCTTTAAATACCACTGCAGCTTCCTCATGTGCATCCTGGGTAGGGAAAGCCTAGGGACGGTGGCTGCCATAGGGATGGTGCTGGCAATCTTTTGTCTGCTTAAACTGCTTCCTGCCTTGCATCTTGGTCTTACTTGCAGAGTATCTCTTCTTGGCTGCCATAAGACCCAGAAGTCACATAAACTGTTTTGCTGACAGCTGGTCTATCTGGAGGAGGTTCTGGAAATATTTTTTCAGGGAGATTATTTTGTCTTGGAGTAAAAATGCTTTCATTAGATCTGTCCAAATCCTGCAACCCAGGAAGACCTTGTCTTGTTCTGGGGATAGGGATGACTTGGAGAGGTTCAGTGTGAAACATAGTCTCCGAAGCAGGGGCATAGAGAACTGGAGATGATTTTTGAGGGTCTATTCTTTTTCTGCAAGAATTAGAATATTAAATGTCCACATGCAGGTAGAGAAAACAGCCGAAAAATCCACAGTCTCTGTCACTTCAATTACGAATTCCAATTCTAGCTGAATAAATAACTTTTTATACCCTACTGGAATTGGAATTCGTAATTGAAGTGACAGAGACTGTGGATTTTTCGGCTGTTTTCTCTACCTGCATGTGGACATTTTATATTTTATCAGTATTTTTATACTTGGATGCAGGAGAGTTAATCCCTTCTTTGGTTTGTTGTTCTTTGATTTGTTAAGAATTAGAATATTGTCTAAGTAGGGATAGATCTGTATGCCCTTGGTCCTGCAGAATGCTATGGCAGGAGCTAGGCATTTGGTGAAAACCCTTGGTGCAGTGGACAAACCAAAGGGCAAGGCAGTAAATTGAAAATGAGAGCAACGCCCAGCAAAGTGTAAGTATTTCTTGTGGTTTGGGTGTATGGGGATATGGAGGTAAGCCTCCTTCAGGTCCAACGTAGCCATGAATGCTTGTGGTGGCAGTAGTGGAAGCAGGGTCTGTAGGGACGGCATTCTGAAAGAGGGCACTTTTAGAAAAAGATTTAGAATGGATAAGTCCAGGATAGGCCTCCATGGTCCATCCTTTTTTGGAACTAGGAAAAGCCTGGAGTAAAAACCTTTTATTTCTTGTCCTGATGGGATGGGTTCTATGGTGCCTTGTGCTCATAGATCCTGTGGGGTGGGTCTTTTCTGCCAGGATAGAAAATGTCCTTTTTCCACTATAGCACCCAGTGGTCTGTGGTGATTTTTTTTCCAAAGTGGCAGAAAGTGAGAGAGATGGGAAGACAGGGGGAGATGGGCAAGGCAGTCATGCATTGTTGCCATTATTTCTGTCCTAAAAGGACTGTCTTTGGACTGGCTGAGAAGAGGTAGTCCTTGAAGAGGATTGCCTCCTAGTCCCTTTCTTATGCCTGGTAGGGGAAGGGGTGGTCACGGAGGGAGCCCTTCTGATATAGGATGCTTTGGCAGGATAATTTCTATGGTAGTTAAGTATAGGAGATACCAGCTAGTGTTTAATATTTTGTAGTGTTTTGCTCTTCTGTAGATTTTTAAATAGTTCTGCTGACTGCTTACCAAACAGAAGGTTATGATCAAGAGGAGCATCTAGGATTTTGGACTTAAAATCTTCTGGCAGTGGTTGAAGCCTAAGCCAGGAGTATCTATGCAGAACTGATGCAGTTGCAGCTGATCTGGCAGATGCCTCTGTTGCATCATAACTGCATCTAATGGAGTGCCTGGCCATTTGGGATGCCAGGGATAGCTTAGATGCTACCTCAGTTTTGTTAGGAGAGTCAGGCAGGGAGTTCAGAAGAGTAGAGGCTTGGAATACCAAGTCCAAGGTATATTTCATCATATGTGTTAGGTAGTTAAAAGCTCTGAAGGCCAGGGTGGAAGAGGTGCAAGTCTTCTTGCCCAACCTATCCATAATTTTACTGTCTTTATCTGAAGGTAAAAGAGGCGAAGAAGGGAGCAGTCTAGATTGTCTATCTGGGGCCACAAGTAACAAAAGCAGGGTCCACCAAGGGAGGTTTTACTAGGAATTTGAAGTCATCAGACACCTTATAGAAATGGTCTGATTTCTTTGGGGCAGGTTGCTGAGAGTCAGGGTTCTTAGAGCAAGAAGCAAATGAGTCAAGGTATGCAGGGATCACTGGAGGAATGGCTGATGGGGAGGGTGATTCAAGCTGCAACAACTCAAAGTATCTTTTTTGAGTTTCTGTCATTTGGGAAGTATCCCATTTGAAGTATTCTTTCATCTTAGTGATACTTTCACTAAATGTTATGTCCTCTGGAGGGGAATCTCCTTCAACAGAATCCTCATCTGGAGTATAATATTCCAGGGAGGAGGCTATTTGGGATGAGTAGGTGATAGACTCCTCAGAGCAAGAGGAGAGGGCCTTTTCTTCTTCTTCTTCCTGGGGAATAGAGGGAAGGAGTGAGGTAGCAGAAGTAGGCCTTGGGCTGAGCTCTGGAATAGAGGGAGCTGAGGAGGATGTAGGCCTAAGGGCCATGAAGGCCTGCATCAGGGACTGATTAAAAGACTGCCAGTCTGGTTGTCCTTCAGGAGGGGAGATAAATGTTTTGTTTTTTGCCTTCTTTTTAAAGAAGAAGTTTTAGGAGACACTGTAAGCCTTGACTCTGGGGCCTTACCAAAGGAAGGAGACTCTGATTCCTGAGATCCAGAAGGGCATCTGGTTGAACCTGGTTCCCACTTGACATTGGAAATAACTGATGTCTGAGATATCTCCACAGATGGAGCTTTGGAGATGGCTACCTCGATGGGAGCCATAGAAGCAGATGGCTCTAGTGGACATCCTTCAACCCCTATATCAGCAGTTGGTGGGGCATCCGATGAAAGAGAGAGGCAGTGCTGATAGGCTGGGAAGCTTTGTCCTTTTTCTTTGGTGGTTCCATCAGGTCGGCTGACTCCGGATCCATCCTAAGGGCTAGCTTCTTAAGCCTTTGATTTTCTAAGTACAGGATAAGGGCAGCCAAACTTCTTCTAAGAGTTTTAGGGACAAAGGATTGGCAGATGGAGCAGGAGGTAGGGTCATGTTCCTGGCCTAGACAAAAGACGCAATGGTCATGGGTGTCCTTATGTGGAATTTGATGCCCGCATCTGCATTTACCCTTCTTAGTGGACATCAGCTAATGTAAAACCAGCAAACCAAGCTCAAGCAATTAATATAAGTAAGAAATCCCCAATGGGGTACTTAGCTTTAGATGACTTGATAGAGAGGAGCGATGCAATCAATCTGACATTCAACTGCAGGAGAAAAGTTCTGCGGACTGTGCATGAAGATATCTCATTTAAGGTCCCTGGTTTATGGCCCTACATGTGACATCCCACACACCAACAGCAACCAGGCTGAAAGCTTTTGTATAGGAGTCGATGTTCAGGTTGCCTTTGGTGGAGGATCCCACAGTAAGAATACTGCAACATGAAAATAGAAGGGCATAATACATTACAGCTTCCAGGAAAACCACTCACAGCAACCATAGAAAGCTACCCACTCCTGTTGAAAGAACAACTTAGAACTGGACTTGGAGTAGTGTTTTGCATTAAATACTTCGCAAAAACTGGCATTTCTGGCTGGATGTTAATTAAGGCTTTCAGTTTGGTGTGGTCACTATAATCAACAACAATGTAAACAGCTGAGGCAGAAATTTGTTTCTCAACACCGAAGAGTTAACAGTCCTTCGTACTACTATGGGACAGAAAAGATTGAATGTACTAGCCATGATCTCTACAGAAAGAGAACTGACTTCCTTCATCAGTCCTTGCTCAGTGCATTTGACTTTTTCCAGGTTTCTTACTTCCACACTTCCAAGACAATCAGAAACACAGAAGCACTTATTTGTTACCAACATAAAAGCACTTGTTTGTTGCCAGACATTACTAAAATGATTTACTCAGAAAAGTCATTTTGGAATTGTGTCCCAAACACAATCCACAGTTAAATGGTGTTTTGAGTTTTCCTGTCAAAGCTTATATTTAGGTGAGGCCTGCCACACCACAGCTTATCTTCATGCTCAGCATAAGAATAAGTACTACTACTTATTGCAGTATACTGCAGGGTTGAGTATAGCTTACTAGTACAAGTACTACTACTTATTGCAGTACACTGCATGGCTGAATATAGTTACTAGTATAAGTACTACTACGTATTGCAGTATACTGCATGGCTGAGTAGAGCTTACTAGTTTTGAAGAATGTATTCCTCCTTAAAACAAAACCTGTGGTAATTGTGAATAATAGCAAATCATATAGACTCCCTGACATACTTACTGACTCACACAGTCAGTAAGACATTAAATGGTAAATATTTCTGAAAATAAAGGGAGATTGGGAATTGTCTAATTTCCTTTTTCATTGTGCAAAACACAGCTACTGGATGATAAAGGACATTTGCTTATTGTCCCTTATAGTCAAGTAAAGAGCTTTGTGATATCAGGGCCAACCAGTATTTTGTGCTTTGGATTTTGTGTTTTGTGATATTACAGGAAAACCCATTCAACCACCTCATATGTCTGACATGAACAAGATCTGAAATATTTTAAGGAGGAATATTACTGCTGGTATATTGTCCAGCATATAAAATAGTGTAGGGACAGTTATTTATGTACAAATGGTAATCATGTTCAATGTCGAACTTGGTCATACTGTAAGGGTATCTCATCCAGGGACAAGGAGGTCATAACATCCCTGTATTCTTCCCTTATATGACCCATTATTGAGTACAGTGCACCTTTTGGCATGTACCTTGCAAAGCACATACAGCAGCTGGAGAGAACACAGGAGTTCCTCATCATCTACCATACACAGATAGGCTAAAAGCCCTATCCCTCTACTCAGTTTCATACAGACTCCTGAGAGGTGATCTCTGTCTGGCATACAAGGTGACCATGAACCCCATCTTGATGGGACTGCTGCATATCCGCAAGTCAAGCTCCACTTGAGAAACCTGCATGCACAGCCTCAACCTGGACTGTGACATCAACAAGACTTGGTGGTGGGACAGATTTGTGTTCCAGAGACTCCCTCATCTATGAAATAGACACCTCCCTACATCAAGCAGGGTACCTCTTTACCCCTTTTTAAGCACAACCTGTATAACTAGATGGGAAACAGAAAATATATCCCTGGGATTCTGCCCATAACCCTGCTGAACAGGGGCATTGGGTGCTGATTTGTCTAAACATGGGCTAAATTGTTGGCTAGGCTTATAAGGGCCTCAGGGCCAATAGACTAGTAACCTCCTATGATCCTGTGAATAGCCTTGCCCCGACTCAGTTAGCCACGCCCAAATCAAGTTAGCCCCATTCCAATTCAATTGACACCACCCATACAATTGCTTCTTGCGGACCCTCATGATTTGAAGTCATCAGTCGTCACAACTCCTTTCCCTTAGACACTTTACCACCTTGTTTATAAATCTAGTCCCCAGTATCAGACTCCTCAGTTAATTTGCTGTTGCATTTATGGGATTAGTGTCATAGGTTTTGTTGAATTCTAGGCAGGGTGCAACATTAGATGTTATAAGATCTTCCATATAGATTACAAAGTAGCAGACATCTATTATATTAGTTTGGCAAAAATATCTTATTCAGAATCATGGCTGTTTGGATCATATGAACATGTCTTTTAGAAATTTTCTTCCAAAGAAAAGACAGACCGGTTCCCTGGCTACTAATGTTCTGATAATGAACCTATTAATTGCCTTCTGACTCTTTCTATTTTTAGCTACAGAAGACTGATGTTCACTGTCCTCCATTCCACAGGCTTCCTTCCTTTTTTCTCTTCTGAGGCACTAATAAAGGGCAGTTGTTAGTTCCAACACTGTTCCATAGGTTCACAGGTTTCCTGAAATCCCACTAGTATTTTGGGTCATGACTATTTCACCCATTAGTGTAATGATTTTTATTAAACTGACTTGTAGCCTTTCTATTTTAAATGATTTGTTGCTCCCATTTTCGAATCCGGGTACCACTTCTTCTTTGAAGGACATGGAATAAGGCTGCATGCTCAATATTTCTCCCTTTTCTGTATTACCTTGTGGCTTTTCTTTTTTATTTGAATTATTAGTTTAATTGACATTTTTTGTGATGTATAAATTATATATTAGGAAGGTTTTGGTTACTTGTTTTAATATCCCAGTCTGTACCTTACTGGCTTACTCCATATATTCTCCCATATTTTCTCTGCTTCTCCTGGTTTAATTATCAATTCCATTCTTTTGTTATATATACCATTTCAAAGTGCTTTTCATAGGTTCATAGGTAGGTACTAGGCTATCGGCCCTAGGGCCCATACAAGCCTAGCCAAAAAATGTACCCTGGCTTTCGCCACCAAAGAAAATTATTTTCCTGTGCCCCTGTCGAGCAGAGCCACAGAAGTGATCCCTAGGGTGAATTTCCCATTTCCCATCCAATCATCAAGATTTTTCTTGAAGAGTGCTAATGAGAAGCTCTGTTTGACATAGATAGGTAGTCTGTTCCAGAGTATGGGAAGTCTCTGGGACAGGAATCTATCACTCCAGCATGTTCTGTTTATTGTGGTGACAAGGTTTAGGTCCCTAGAGCCTGTAGCTCGGAGGGATTGGGATTTCTTTAAGTGGAGCATGTCCAACAGCTCTGGGTTTGACATAGCTTTGTATGTCAGGCAGAGATCGCCCCTGAGTAGGCGATATGCGATGGAGTAAAGCTGTAGTTTTTTGAGACGGTCTGAATAGGGCATCTGTTTGAGGCCAGTAATCCTCTTTGTGAGGTATTTCTGTGGTCTTTCCAGTTGTTGTAGATGTCTTGTGAGGTACATACCAAAAGGGGCGTTGTACTCTATAATGGGTCTAATGAGTGATGAGTAGAGGGGAACAATTACCTCTTTTTTTCTGGATGAGAATCCTTTTGAGATGAGATGAGCCACGTAGAAGGATTTCCTGACCACTGTGGTGATGTGATTATCAAAGGAGAGACTACTGTCCACCTGTGTCCCAAGGTCTCTTATCACATTTACGGCATTAAGTAGACTACCAGCTATGTGGTAGTTCATGGGTACAGAGTTTTTACCAAAGGGGATGACAATACACTTTTGGCATTGAGCTTCAGGCCATGGCTTTGACACCAGGTATCTGTCTCAGTGAGGCCCTTTTGTAGTTTGTCCACATCGTTAGGAGTTTCGATTATGGCTCCTAGTTTGCAGTCATCTGCAAACTTTGTTAGCCAAAGACCTTCTGTGTTGGCCTGCACTTCAGAGAAGTAGATACCAAACAGGAGAGGACCCAGGACTGAACCCTGTGGTACTCCACTTGTCACTGGTCTGATGTCGGATTTGGAATCCGCTACTTTCACAGTGTGGGTTCTGTCCGTGAGCCAGTTGGCAACCCATCTTGTGACATAGGGATTTATACCTAGTTTAGTGAGCTTATCTATAATTCCAGAGTGGGGGATGGTGTTGAAAGCCTTGGCGAGATCTAGATAAGCTGTGTGAACCATTTTACCCTCATCTATGGCTTCGGTGACTGCTTCAAAGAATTCAATCAGGTTAGGAGACATGATCTGCCTTTTACAAATCCAAACTGGGTAGGGTCCGGAGTTTGGAGATTACCAATGTCTTTGTTTATGAGTTCCACGATGATATGTTCCATGGCCTTGCAGACCAGGCTCGTCAGGCTAATGGGGTGGTAGTTCCAGGGGTCCGTCATGGCTCCCCCTTTGTGGAGTGGGATAACCGTCACAGTGCACCATTCAATGGGTACAATGCCTGAGGTAAGGCTATGACTGAACATGGTACTTAGGTAGGGTGCCAGTTCATTCTGTAGTTCGTGTAGAACGCAGCCTGTGATATTGTCAGGTCCCATGGATGCTGTGTTCTTGGCTTTGGAGAGTATGTTTTTTACCTGTGCAGCAGTGATTATAGGAACTTTGCATTCTTCCGGTATAGAGATGGGCCCTCTAGGGGGTGAGAGGGGGGTAAAGTTAGCACTGAACCTATCTGCTAGGATGTTGGCAATATCAGTTGGTTCTGTATATTTAGTGCTATTGTGCTGTAACTCAGAGCAGATCTGAGTGTTCCCATTTAGATTCTTGACATAGCTATAGAATGCTTTGTTGTTGTCTTTAGAGTCAGTGGCAATTTTGTTTTCATAACTAGCTTTGGAGGATTTTATGAGGGATCTCAGCTTCTTACTGAGGTTGACCAGGGAGTTCCTCCAGTCATGGGATTTTACTCTTTTTTTCAACAGTTTCTTTCTTCTGTTGTAGAGTTTGTTTATGGCAGAGGACCACCAGATTGGCTTCCTTTTTTTGGAGGATAACATCTTGGTTCTATTAGGGATAGCATGATCCATGCACTCGTGTAAGTGCTTATAAAGTGCATTTGTGTAGGATTCGGCAGTCATACCTCTATTGTCCGTCTGCATGGTTGTCATGAAGTTTGCCACTTCTGTCTTAAGAGGTGTGAAGTTGGCTTTGGAGAAGTTTTTTACGATGGTTTCCCTAACTGGGGGAGGGGGTGGGATGTGGATGTCTAGTCTGATTAGATTGTGGTCGGATCTGACCAACGAGGAATTGACCTCTGGTGTGGAATACCGGCTTCCCATGTTGGTAATGACCAGGTCTAGGATATTGCTGCCCCTGGTGGGGGTGTGAATAAGTTGGTCCAAGGTGTTGGAATTTATGAATTCTAGGAAACGTTGAGCAAAAGAGTTGGTACATGAGTAGTTTTCCCAGTTAATGGTGGGGTAGTTGAAATCACCCATTATTAGGGTGTTGGGTTGTACCCTAATACTTTCCAGTGTATCAAGAAATGAGGAGTGTGAATCCTGGGGCATGGTGGGGGGTCTGTAGCAAGCTACAATTTGGATTGCGGTCTTGCCCAGAGTTAGTTGCACTTGGATAATCTCGGATGCATTATGCTGTGCAACTAGCCTGGAGGTGTGGATATCCTTAATGAATATGGACACACCTCTGCCTTTAGTGCTTCTTTCTGGGTTAGGTGGCCGAAAGGTGTGGTACGAATTGAAGCCTGGTAATGCAAGGGTGCTCTCTGGAGCTTTGAACCAGGTCTATGTCACTGCACAGATGTCAATGTTCCCCATTTTAAGGAGTGCCTCGAGTGAGTGCATTTTGAGGTTTAGACTTCTAGTATTGAGTAGCATTACCCTCAGATTTTGCTTGCTTGTACCTGTTATGGTGGTGAATTTGTCATTTGAACCTTGCCTAAAAAAGGCACTATAGGGGTGGCAAGAGCCTTAGCCAGTATCCGGAATCCTAAGGGTGACAGGTGCAGGCCATCTCTGGCAAAGCATCATGGACTGTCGATCATGTCGTCCCAGGCAGACAAATACTGGATCCCCTTAGAATGACATCAGAAGCTTAGCCAATTGTTGAAGTCAATCATTTTGTCCTTGTACTGTGGTATCATTCTGGGTGATGGCAGGATGCTACTCAGGGTTAGGGTCATACCTGCCTGGGATACAAAATCGGAGAGCTCCTCCATGTCTCTTTTCATGTAGTCCAGGGAGGTACATCTCAGGTCATTCACACCAACATGGACAATGACAGTGTCATATATGTACTTATTGTGGAGTGACCTGAGTGCATGCGTTATGTGATGGATCCTGGCACCTGACAGGCAGCTGACAGTAACTTTCTCCTTGTTTAGTCTAGTGAGTGGAACATCAGTGTGCCTGACTATAGAGTCACCTATGACTAGAGTGTTGAGTACGTTGTTATGCCTTATGGGCTGTGGTTGAGTGGCACACTGAGTTTGTGGGCTATGTGTCATTTGGGTTGTGTTGGGGGGGTGGAGTTTGCTTGCGTTTATGCTTTGGATGTCCCTGATGCTTGGGCAGGTTTTTATTGAGAGCCTCCTTGAATGTAGGTGTGTGTTTTGTGTTTCTATGTGTGTGTTTTGGTGGTGTAGGTTTTGAGGGACTATGTGATGTGTGTGGTGTGGTGCAAGTGTTTACCTTCTCCTTTTGACTGTCTAGTCCAGTCTTGGGTGAAGAGAGCTTTGCTTCCAGTTTGGCTATATAAGTGCATCTCTCACAGGTTGTAGTGTTGGGTGGTAGGAGGAGAGGGTTGTCTGTGTATATGAGGCAATTGCTGCATTGCCCCAAGATGCCCAGGTTCATCAGGTAGACAGGAGAAATCACTGGGAGCTGACCCTTAGACATGCCTGGATAAGTGCTTATTTATTAAGTACTAAAAACTGCTTTCCACTAGACAAGTGAGGAAAGTTGAGTGATGTAGTAATTTGCAGCTTATATAGTGCTTACAATGAGTTCTGAACAAGTGCTGAGTTCAAAGAAACAGATTTCAGTGCTGAAACTAGAAAACTTGCTAGTTATAAGAAACAAAAGTAAGCTAGAAGGCTTCCCTCCAACACAGAAGGGCTTGGGGGCTCAGAAGCCTACAAAGAGTCTAGACCACTTAACAGGAAAGGCAGGAAACAAGCTTAAATTTTTTTTTTGTTTTGTTTGTTCTCTTTCCCAGATGCTCTCTTTGTACACAGTAGGAGTGCCTGAAATCAGAATATGATCTCACTGCACTCAGTTGAGTGAGGAAATGAGATGGGCCCAGGAGTAATATCCAAACACAAATTTACAAGAGGGACGGGCAGTTTCAAAGCCACTAAGATTAACACCAAAACAGAAACAGGGACGGTGGGAAACCTAACTGTAGAACAGAGTCAAAACTTCCAGTTCAGTTAATCATCATGCAACACAGTTAAATCAATTTAAATACTGTATTATTTGAAAAAAAGTGCAGCTAAAGGTACTTAAATTCTCTTATACGTCCAGTTGAATACAGCTAGATCTTATCCGGTCAAAATTTTCCTTTTCTTATTCTTTGTTTCCGAGCGTTACAATGACTATTTCTTTTAATTTTGCTGTTATTCTTTGTCTCTCAGAATATTTTTAGAGCTAGAGCTTTGCTTTGTCATACCACGCAATTACCTTCTGTTGCTAGACTCCTGAGATTTTTGGCTGTTTCTAAAAGACAGCTCTTTAAATCTGCAACTTCAATTTTTATAGAGGATACCATCCCACTGTGGTTAGCTTAAGATATATTGCCCTATGGTTAGTGGTCCCAAAGTAAATGCCTACCTGAAAACCTATCTTGTTCCTATTTGTCATAGCATAGCCTTCCAGGTTAAGCTAATTTTACTACACAGTATCAAACTTCTGCCCCAACCAAGAGTCAGAATTACTACCTCCATTCTGCATGCAGGTTATTTATCTGAGTTTTGGTACTTGGAAGGCTTTCTAATCCAGTATAGATCCCATCTGCAGTGCTAAAATGGGAAATGCAGATAAATGCAGAAACAACATGCTATATGTTGGATTCAGGAAGTACAGGTTCAGTGTAATGCTGATGGACTTTGCCACAAAGGCTGCCCAGGCACTCTGCACTGAGAGTGGGAAGAATTTGTTTAGGGACAGGTTTGTGGTGGCTGTCTGGCGTGAAACATTTTGCCAGCCACCATTTGCAGGGGACAGGTTGTAAAGGTGGGGAGTACAGTCAGTGGCAGGTGGTAGGTGGGGACTTGGTTTACTGAGCAGGTTTGAAGAGGAATAGACAGGGGACTTTGATCATTGTTGTCCCCTGTATGACTTATTTCTATCATGACAATCACTGACAGGATGTGCGATTGGCTATGCAGATGACTTCTGACTATACAAATATGTCAGAGAGGTAGACGGGGGACTTAGATCATTGTCGGAAAGGGACACACAGGCAGAGGATATCTATCACTGACATGATGTGAGAAAGGGGAGACAGAGGACACCAGCCACTACAGAGATGGGAGAAGGTTAGGCAGGAAATTCTGCTCACTGACATGATGAGAGAGATGGTAGGCAGGGGTTTGAAATCAGCAGTGATGGGCTGGGACAGGAGCAGGTAATGGACCGTGATACGCTAACAGGATGAGGAGGACAGGCATGAGATAACAGTCGTCTCCAACATGATGAGAGTTATTGTAGGTAGAGGTCTCAGGTCATTGTGGATGGGATGGGACAAGAATAAGCAAAGGAGACAGCTCCCCTTGACTTGATGCAAGAGATGGCAGGTAGAGGACTCAAATCAGCAGGGATGGGATTGGGATAGTCAGGGAACACCTATCACTGACATGATGGAAACAGACAGTAGGCAGAGGCATGTTATAGGACCAAGGTAGGTTGGGATCTCTGACTGCTGATAGGAGGAGAAAGACTGTAAAAAACTGTAGGCAGTAGAAAACAGTCACTGACTGCTTGGGAGAGAGGTAAAAAGAAAACTCCAGGGACTCTTACTAACAGGATGAGGAGGACAGGCATGAGATAACAGTCGTCTCCAACATGATGAGAGTTATTGTAGGTAGAGGTCTCAGGTCATTGTGGATGGGATGGGACAAGAATAAGCAAAGGAGACAGCTCCTCTTGACTTGATGCAAGAGATGGCAGGTAGAGGACTCAAATCAGCAGGGATGGGATTGGGATAGTCAGGGAACACCTATCACTGACATGATGGAAACAGACAGTAGGCAGAGGCATGTTATAGGACCAAGGTAGGTTGGGATCTCTGACTGCTGATAGGAGGAGAAAGACTGTAAAAAACTGTAGGCAATAGAAAACAGTCACTGACTGCTTGGGAGAGAGGTAAAAAGAAAACTCCAGGGACTGACAGGGGTGGAAAATTGGGTAGGGGATACCTATTTCTACGTGAATGTACAGTGTATGATGGCGTTCTGATCACAAGTGTCAAGCAGGGAAAGTTGGAGGCCCTCCTGCCTTTTAGGCTTGTTATAATCCGCTAACCACTTCTAGGTTTGGGGGGGGGTTCTGATATGAGTGATCCCAGGATCTTGGTTGGGCACTGTATGCAGACTAATGCCCAGCTAGTGAAGGCAAATGAGGATGAGTCACTTGTTTATAGTCTGAATGATAAAGCTGAGGAGCAAAGTACTGTTCATGGAAGGACTGAGTCTGGCTTTTTAGGCATATTATGTAAGACTCTTCACTAGATGCCGCGGTGGTACAGCGGTAGCGTTGTTACCTCACAGCAAGAGGTTCTCCCGTTCAATTCTCGGCTGGGCTTGGGAGTTCCTTCTGTGTGGAGTCTGCATGTCCTCCCCGCAGTTGGGTAGCGTTTGAAAGACATGTGTGCGTAAATGGGCGTGCCTTCGTTGAAGGTTGGGCATCAAGCTGGCACCTCAGCGTTTCGTAAAAATCTACTGCCAATCATTAGCGGACCGGAGTTCCACTGTGGTGACCCCTTACTGGGAAAAGCTGAAAGATAAACAACAACAACATGCAAGACTCTTCACTAGAGTGCTGACGTCTATGAATTGCACATCTTCACGTCATTGCTTTACTTCATACTTTGCTTTCCATGAGTGTAGTAATTTTGGAGGTATATGGAGGCATTTTCAAGAGCATATAAGCTGGTACTCTGCATGATACTTCATTTGCCTTATGGAAGCACAGAGTAAAGTACCCAGATGAAGTGTTCACAAAGCCCAGTCATAAGCAATACACCCTAAGAATAGTCAGAACCTCAAACACACCAGTGTGCTGCTGAACTGTAGGGTAAATAATAATACTAAGCATACACTGGTTCTTATATGGCACTAGTCAGAATGATTCTGTGAAGCAACTCATTGCATCTGATTTCCTGTTTCTAATGGAATGGACTTTTTTTTTAGATTAAACTGGAATTATTCTAGATACAGACCCCAAAATGAGCAACTCACCCCTTTTATGTCTCCATTTCTATGAATGTGGTAAAATGTTTCTTCTGAGCCACAAGTATCAGAATGTATCTCACTTTTTAAATCAACATTTCCATGAAATAATTCATAAATTATCTTTCTGTGTATATTTAAGATATCAAATGAATGTATGATTTTATATGTGAACTATATCTGTAAATCGTGTCAGTTAATGATTGAGATCAAAGTGAATTTTGATACTGTGATGCAAGAATGTAGGCTGAGTTTTTGTTCATTGTGAGATTTTATTTTATGTCTGTTATATATGTTGCAATGCAGAGCCATCTGAAAGGCTGTGACTTTTACTGCCATATGAAGCCACACCAACAGAAGAAGCCTGCGGTCTCTGGAATACAAGTGGAAGTAGTTTATCGCAGGGCTGCATTGTCTATTTTTCTAGTGACTGCCTTACGCTAAACATGGACCTACAAAGTAACCATTACTGCCCAGAGGATGCAAAGCATAGAATAGAACTGCTAGACATCAACGCCTCAGGAAGATGGAAATAGTGGAATACAACTGTATTGTTCCAAGGGAAGTTCTCTACAGTTCTTATTCTGTCCTTGCAGGATGCTTTACCAGTTGAGATAAAGAAAGGAGTGTAGAATGAGCTGAGAGTAAAAGCATGCAGTGCTGCACATGCATATCCCCTGGCTGATTTTGCAACCACCCTTATATTCTCTTTCTCACACCTACTGTATACTGCTCTCTCTGAGAAAGTAGCCAAGTAAATATTTAGGTTTACTGAGGCAGAATTCCACTCTAATCTATCACCCCTGTTTAACTATTTCTTTCTCCCCTCTACCAGCACCTAAACTTTTTCCCCTATTCATCACATATCTTTTCTCTCATCTCCTTGCTAACCCTACTTACAACACCCCCTTTATCCTTGTACAATTAACTTCTTATATCCACTATCCAGTGTATCCATTGCATAATATTCACTGTTTCCACCTTATAATTTCCTATTCAATGATATGTATATGTGCTATCTCCTTGTAAATACATTCTTTTAATTATGTCCGTTTGTTTTCCATGTAAATAATTCCCCGGGTCTCTGCTGAAAATGGGCTACTTGCCCAGTTGGACCTCCCCTGTAAAGAAAAATTGTAAAAAAAAAAAAAAAAAAAAAATAAAATAAAATAAATAAATAATAAGAGGGTAGAAACAAATTCCAGAGAGGAAAACCTCTTCTTTGGAGGGATACAAATATAAGGTGGTTAAAACTGGGTGGGAGAGAACAGGGAGATAAGACGCATGCCTGATGCCACAGCAGGAATCAGATCCACAATGTAGTTACAAAGGGTAGGACATCTGATGTCATGGACCATGCCAGGAAAAAGTGATCAAAGCAGTACAGTAAGAATAGTTTTTTGTAAAAGTAGCGAAGGCTTAGTACAAGTGGCACACAAAGTTACATTTTCAGAAGAGGAGCCTTTCTGTACGGAATGGGGAAAATAAGATATTTTGTTTCATGGACTTTAATAAATAGTTAATGTAAATCTCTGTATAGGGGAGGACGTAAAGACTAAAGAACAAACACGCAGATAAGGAGGTGATATTGCACTGTAGGCGACACTTGAAATGGAACAGGACACACTGTTTGCACTGCATGGATATTGTTAACAATGAGAAAGAATATCACAGTCACTGCTACCCATACAGATTCAGTATGACATGCATTACAAAGCCTTTCAAAATATGTTTTAGTTAACACTGTATAATGAGATGTTAAGTACAGACACTTCTAAGATATGTACACAGCATACATTCAGTTTTAATCCACTAACATTTTAATGTGTTCAGGGCTTAGTTTTTTCATAAAACACTTGCATGTATGTTTATATTGTTACACAAAATTCTGAGCTCCTTCTGTTGCCTGAATGTGAACATACGAATGCTTTTGAAAAAAAAAGCAAGCAGTGTCACCTCCAAGCAGAATGTTGCCTTACTCTTCAACTTGATAATGGGAAATATCTACATTTTTGTAACAGTATTGTCACCTTTATCTGAAAAAAGGACAGCATATGTATGTAAGAGAACCTCTGTGACAGTTTAATTCAGGAATACTTTATACTAGTTACAAATCTACTTATTAAATTTTATAAATGTCTTTAAAAAAATTTTTTAAATTTTAATGAGTAATGCAAACCTCGGGTGAAAACAAATGCTGATTGTCTTATTGTGAATCTTTTACTTACAGCCAAATGTACATAACTGTCTCATCTGAAATTTTGGTTAGTTCCATTATTTAATGTACTGGTACTTTATATAGGTTCACAGGCAGGTACTGGGCTATCTACCCGAAGGCATATATTAGCCCAGCCACATTGTGTGGTATTCACTGCCCCTTTGGTTAGTTCCCTAGGCCCTTGATCTAGCAGCTAGTACCCTTGGCCCCTATCTAGTAGAGCTGTTGGTATGATCCCTGGTGTGAACTTTCTGTTACCCATCCACTTGTCAAGGTTCCTCTTATCTTATCTCTGTCTTATGTAGATCGGGACCTTGTTCCATAGCAAGGGAAGTCTTTGTGAAGGGAATCTATTCCTCCAGCATGTTCGATTCATTGTTATGCTGAGGTTTATATCCCTAGAGCATGTAGCTCGAGTAGATTTGGTTTTGCTAAGATGGAGCATGTTCAATAGTTCTGGGTTGGACATGGCTCTGTATGTTAGACAGAGATCGCCTCTGAGAAGGGGGTATGCAACAGAGAAAAGCCTTAGTGTTTTCAATCGTGCTGCATAGGGAAACTGTTTGAGGCCAGTAATCTTCTTAGTGAGGTACCTCTGTGGTCTCTCCAGCTGCTGGAGATGCCTAGCCAGATACATTCCAATTGGTGCATTGTACTCAGTAATGGTTCTGATGAGGGAAGAGTAGAGGGGCTCTACTACATCCTTAGATCTTGATGCAAACCCTTTCATGATCAAATGGGTCACATAGAAGGATTTTCTAACCACCTTGGCAACATGGTTATCAAAGGAAAGATAACTATCTACTTAGGTCCCTAGATCCCTTATTACTTCTTCAGATTTCAGGGGGTTACCTCGTATGTGGTAGTTCGCGGGTTCTCTGTTTTTTCCAAAGGGGATTTTTTAATTTAGACCATGGCTTTGACACCATGCATCAGTCTCATTAAGGCCCTTCTGGAGGATATCCATGTCGGCCGGAGACTCTATTATAGCACCCAGTTTGCAGTCGTCTGCAAGCTTGGTCAGCCACAGACCTTCAGTGCTTGCCTGTACTTCTGAAAATTATATGCCAAACAGGAAGGGCCCCAGGACAAAGCCCTGAGGCACACCGATCATTACTGGACTGGATTTGGACATAGATCCCGCTACTCTTACTTTGTGGGATCTGTCTGAGAGCCAGTTTGCGATCCATCTTGTGACATAAGGGTTTATGCCCAGGTTGGTGAGTTTATCAATAATACCTGAATGGGGAATGGTGTCAAATGCTTTAGCAAGGTCAAGGTAAGCTGTGTGTACCTCCTTTCCCTTATCTATAGCCTGAGTAACTGTCTCAAAGAAGTCCACCAGGTTCAGGAGGCATGATCTGCCCTTGATGAAGCCGAACTGTATGGGGTCAAGTGTTTGGGGGTTCCCAATCTCTCCATTTATGAGTTCCGTAATGATTCGCTCCATTGCCTTACAGATCAGACTGGTCAGGCTTATTGGTTGGTAGTTCTCAGGGTCGGTTGTGGGCCCACCCTTGTGCAGCGGAACCACCATTGCTATGCACCATTCTATGGGCACATATCCTGTTGAGAGGCTGAGACTGATCAGGGTATTCAGATGCAGGGTTAATTCATCTTGGAGCTCACATATGACACGGCCCAGGACACCATCTGGTCCCATCAAGGCAGTGTTTTTAGCTTTAGATAGAGCCTTATTAACCAACGTATCAGTAATAATTGGAGTTACACAATCCCCTGGAATAGTAATAGGCCCTGTAGGTGGTGGTGGTGGTGGTGGGGGGGAATTTGCACTGAACCTATCAGCCAAGATGTTGGCAATGTCAGTGGAGTCAGTGTATTTTGTTCCATTTTGTACTAGCTCAGAACAGACCTGAGTGTTGCCATTTAGGTTTTTGACGTAACCATAGAAGGCCTTATGATTATCCTTGGCAACTTTCTTTTCGAAATTGGCTTTAGTTGACTTGATGAGGGCCCTCAATTTCTTACTAATGCTGATCAGGGATGATTTTTCTACTTGAGATTTGGCCTTTTTTTGTACAAGTCTCCTCCTTTTATTGTATAGTTTGCTTATGGCCAGGGTCCACCAGACTGGTTTCTTCTTGCTTGAGGAAGGAGTCTTGGTTTTATTTGGAATAGCATGGTCCATGAAATCCTGAAGATGTATATAAAGTGCCTTGGTGTAGGATTCATTCTGCAAGGGAATAGTGAAGCTTTCCACTTCTGTCACAAGTAGTTTGAAGTTTGCTTTGGAAAGGTTTTTTTACGATGGTTTCTTTGACTGGGGGAGGTGGAGGGGTGAGGACGTCCAGGGTTATCAGTTTGTGGTCTGATCTGACCAGAGAGGGAGTGATAACGGGTGTGGTACAATGGGCGCCCATATTTGTGATGACTAAATCCAATATGTTGTCCCCTCTAGTGGGAGAATATACCAGTTGTTCAAGGGCATTTGAATTTATAAATTCTATGAACCGCTGGGCATAGGAGTTAGAACTTTGGTAGTTCGCCCAGTCTATACCAGGGTAGTTGAAAATTACCCAAAATTATGGTATTGGGTAGGACCTTTATATTTTCCAATGCCTCAAGGAATGCTGAGTGAGCATCATGGGACATGGTGGGCGATCTATAACAGGCTACGGCTTGAAATGTGGTTTTGCCTGCTGATAGTTGCGCATGGATGATCTCTGGGGCATCATGCTGCGCCACTAACCTGGAGATGTGGGTATCCTTGATGAATATAGATACACCTCCACCCTTTGTACTGCAATCCGGTAACTGAGGTTGGAAGGTATGAAATGAATTGTAACCTGGTAGTGCTGGGGTGCTCTCTGGAGCCATGAACCAGGTTTCCGTCACTGCACAAACATTGATTTTCTCCTTACTGAGGAGTGCCTTGAGTGCGTGCATTTTGAGGTTGAGACTTCTGGCATTGAGTAGCATTACCCTTAGTTTTTGGTTACCTGTGCTGGTTACAGTGGTTGGTTTGTCCTTTGAGCCTTGCCTAAAAAAGGCACTATGGGGATGGCAAGAGCCTTGGCCAGTATTTGAAAGACTAGGGGTGACAGGTGCAACCCATCTCTGGCAAAACAGCGAGGCTTGTCTATCATGTCATCCCAGGCAGACAGACACTGGATCCCCTTAGAATGACACCAGAAGCTTAGCCATTTGTTGAAATTGATCATTTTGTCTTTGTATTGTGGTATCATTCTAGGTGAAGGTAGAATGCTACTCAAGGTCAGGGTCATACCAGCTTGGGCTACATGATCAGAGAGCCCCTCAATGTCTCTTTTCATGTAGTCCAGGGAGGTACATCTTAGATCATTCACACCAACATGTACAATGACAGCGTCATACTTGTACTTGTTCTGGAGTGACCTAAGTGTCTGTGTTATGTGGTGGATCCTAGCACCCAACAGGCAGCTGACAGTAACCTTCTCCTTGTTCAGCCTGGTGAGTGGAACATCTGTGTGCCTTACTATAGAGTCTCCTATTACTAGTGTGTTGGGTATGGTGTTTTGCCTTAGGGATTGTTGTGAGGCACACTGCTAAGGTGAATTATGTGTTTTCTGGCTTATGTTTAGAGATGCAGGTTGCTTGTTTGTCTGCTTTGGAGGGCACTGTTTCTTTTTCAGATTGGTACCTAGTGCCTCCGAATATGTTTTTGTGTATTTATGTGTATGTTTTGCCGGTGCTTGTTTTGTAGATCCATGTGTGACTGGTGGTGTGATGCTAGTGTGTCTCTTCTCCTCTTGACTGTCTGTTACAGTCATGGGTTGAGAGCGCTTAGCCTCCAGTCTGGCTGTGTATTTCCATCTCTCACAAGTGTTTGTGTCTAGAGGTAAGTGGAGAGTGTTGTCTGTATACATGAGGCAGTTGTGACATTGCCTCAGGATGCCCAATTCCACCAGATGAACTGGAGAGTACATCTGAAGCTGACCTCTGGACATGCTTGGTAAAGTGAATTTCACTTGTCTTGCGGACAGTCGAGGGTCTTATGCTGTATTATAATAGTGTTGTCTAGGAGATTTGGAAAATAATAGTGCTGTCTAGGAGATTTGGACAAGTGCTGATTTGGGTTATGCAAGTGCTGCAATAAGAGCAGTTGATCTGAAGCACTTGAGTTGAGGCTTATCTAGTTCTAAGGGAAAATTTGCAGCGCAGATTTTGTGGAGCCAGGAATAGTATTCCCTAGCTAACCGGCACTGCCCAATGCTGCTCTGTGCGCAAGACCACGCAAAAAGAGTGTTACAGGGTTTTAAGAGATAGACAAGCAAAAGTAAAACGTTATGCTGAAGTCCCAAGGTACTCAAACAAATAAATCCAAAAAACGAAAAGTAACAGGACACTGCCAAGATGAAACCAATAAAATCACCATTTATTGAATAGAAAGTTAGCGCTTTCGGGATGAC
Organism: Protopterus annectens; assembly: GCF_019279795.1. NCBI lineage: Eukaryota > Metazoa > Chordata > Ceratodontiformes > Protopteridae > Protopterus > Protopterus annectens. The sequence goes on from NC_056731.1 coordinate 746,917,335, forward strand.
CCTTCATCAGACATGATTTTTAACACAATAAAACAACCATATTTAAAATACAAGTCATCCAATCATTTGCTTACAAAAACCCACCTATTCTGTAGAGCAGGTTTGATAGGTAACACATCATTAAGGCCTGGGGGTCTATGTGCTCTTAAATCAACAATCCATTTAGATTCAGCTAAAGCTGTTCTATGTTTAACATCACCCCCCCTATCATTAACCCTAATGTTGACTATACATCTAAACTTAAAACTATGCGTAGGAGTTATGTCTATGTGCCTATAGAGTGCATTACTCATATCACAATTTCTAATGTTACTCAGATGTTGCAAAATCCTAACTTTTAACATATTGTTAGTCATGCCTATGTAAAAACATGGACATTTTTCACAGTTAGCCATATAGACCAGATGTTGTGTCCTACAAGTTGCCCTTCCCTTAAAATAAAAAGTTTTACTCATGTCAGGATGTTTAAAATCTATATCCCCCTTAATATATGTACATGCCTTACAATTACCACAGGGGTGAGTGCCTGCACTCATGTTTGGCATCAACCCCCGATCCAGATGTACCTCTTTACATAATAATTCTTTTAAATTCTTATTTCTTCTGTAATTAAACATGGGACGATCACCTACTATATCTTTTAGTCCAATATCGCTTGTTAGTATATTCCAATTATTTTGCACTATTTGGCATATGTCCTTAATATTACTACCATAAGTAAAAAATAATTTAGGTTTCTCACTTTTATTTCTGTTAGAAACAATGTTGTCCTGTCTATCCCTATCTGTACCATTCATCCATGGTTTATACCTTGTTTTCCTATATTGTTTGTTGTTCCTCATGACATTATCGATTAAAGATCTCCCATAGCCTCTATCAGTAAGATGCTGATCTAACCTAGACAATTCCTCATCACAGCATGCATCCTCAGAACATACCCTAGAAATCCTACCCACCTGACTTTTTATAATGTTAGGAAAGATATGCCTCGGATGCATGCTGTCAAAAGATAGCAATGTATTTTGCCAACATTCTTTTCTGTAGAGTTTCGAGGTAAATCCCAAATCTGTCTGTTCCACGCAGACATCTAGGAATTCTATCTGAGTGAAGGAAGTTTTGGCAGTAAAACTCAAAAAAGTTGTTGTCGTATGGAGAAAAGCTAAAAAGCTTTCAAAGGTGGGCAAATCCCCATCCCATAAAATAAAAACGTCATCTACAAATCTGGCATATAAAACTATATGTTTAAGCCATTCCTGGTTGTTTAAAATTTCTTTAGTCTCCCATTTAGATAGCACCAAATTAGCATAAGTGTTAGCACAGGGGGTGCCCATGGCTACCCCCCGTGCTTGTCTGTATAGGGATCCTGGTCCTAAAAAGACATTATTAAACAAAACCAAGGAAAGCAGGCTCTCCACAGTAAGTCGCATATGTTCTGTCGCTCCCAGATTGCTAATAACTTCACCCACTGCTGTGATCCCATATTCATGATCAATAACAGTAAAGAGACTATTGACATCCAGTGTAGCCATTAATAATCTCTTCTTTCGGTTTGACCACCTTGGCTAACTGCCCCAAAAAATGTCCTGTATCTTTCAGTATATTGTTCATTTTTTCTAAGTAGGGTTTGAGGGTGAATTCTAGCCAAATCGAGATGTTTTCTGTGACCCACCATCTTCCTGAAACAATCGGCCTGAGTGGTGGGTCACTAAACGATTTATGGATCTTGGGTACGGCTTTGAATACAGGTGTAACAGGTTTGTCTATTCTTAAGAATTCATAGGTTTCTTTAGTTATCCTCATTCCCTCTAACAAAGCTGTTAATCCACTGTGTACATTATCTATTATCATTTTAACCTGCAATGGGTTAACCTGTTGATAGGCTCCATCCGTAGCCAATGTGTCTCTTAATTTTTTATCATACCATTCCGTGTCAAGCACTACAATTGCACCTCCCTTATCCGCCATTTTTATAGTTATTTGTTTATTCTCCATTAACCCTTGAAGTGCCCGTTTTTGTGCCAAGGTTAAATTATAATATGCACTAGTGTTCCTTCCCTCAAAATACTTAAATAAATCCTTCTCACACCCATTCATAAACAAATTAAGAGATGGTGTTAGGTTAGGCACAAAACTGCTCGGTTTTCTTGGCTCTATTCGATCTCTAATTTGACTGTCATACATCAATTTTAATACAACATTTCTGCAGAACAACATTAAATCAAAGATGATATCACTGTACACACACAATCTACTTGGTACAAATGTTAACCCTTTGTTTAGTACTTCAAGTTCATCTGGGCTCAACAAAACTTTAGATAAATTATATACAATACCAATAGGAACACCATCAGTCAATGTAGAGTTTTCCTGCGTTTGTCCACATTTCTGTCCTCGCTTGAGGACCTTTTCCAGGCACCCTTCTTTCTCACAGGAGCCGGGAGGCTCCCCAAAAAATGTAACGCTCCTTGGCTGGTTTTCGGGCGAGCCCCCGACTCATATTGATGTTCATTTACTGTCCCTGTTATCTCAGACACTATGACTGTATCAACAGATCCCAAATCATTCGATGGTATTTGCACATCAATCACCAAACACGGGGCATGTGCCCCGTTTATATGCTGATTCTCAACATCTGGTGTCTCCTTCTCATGCAGGGAGTCTCGTGGAACCCTACTATCAGCCGTTGGATTTAAGAGAGAGAGAGAGAGATCAAGGAGTTTGGAATTGAGCCAAAATGGCCAATAAAACTACAGTTTCTAGGCAGTAACCACTCCTACAGGGACAGGCAGGCTGCTCAGTGTTAACCACTGCCACTGGTGAACACAGAGACTTCCCTTTAGCCCAAATAAGCACTGGCCTCCAAGAAACTTACAAACAGTTCAGAACAGCAACTCTGTAAATGAACTTTTTTTTAAATTATAGAAAGTGGGAAGATAACAAGTCTTTTTGTTTTTTTGTTTTTGTTTAAGGATAGCAGAGACACACAAGTAGCAAACTAGTCAGAACAGTGCAATAAATGACCCCAACACGTGTGTGCTAGGTCAGAGGCAGGTAAAATGCAGTTTTAAGAAAAAAATATTTTAAATTAAGTGCAACACAAAAAATGCAATAAACAGGTTCTAGGTATGTTCTAAATACTGTTTCTAACACAGATATCAACTTTTGCAAGCAAGAAAACGCCGAAATGTATAAACGATGGATTTGTTTTCCTGTAGCAGTTTGTAGTTATATAACCCACTTAACTGCATAATTCAAAACTCTTACTGAATCACAGAAACAATCCCACTTTGTGAGACTTGTACATGTGGATTGCAGTTTATTTTATGTTATATTATGTACTTTATTAATGTGGCTGCATTATTTATTTGTTTCTTATATATTGTCAGTGCACAGGGTTAATGCTAGACATTGTGCAGTGTAAGGGCAAGTCACAGAGCATTCTGTGCAACGTTTCTCAAGGTATTTCTCAGGGTTCTACCTTGCCTCATGTATTACACCTTTTATTTTAATTTTCAGCTTGCCAATATTTCAGAGAGTTGTCAATATAGACATTCAACTCTCTCACTGTAGGACTGAATTTCAATTGAACTAATATGCTTCCATCTAAAGATAAGAAGCCTGTAACACAGTTGAAGTTTTCACTAAGTTTTGCTGATTTTTTATTTTATTTTATATTTATGTGTCTTGTTAACTTTTAATTGTTTTCCTATTAAACAATATATATTATTCATAAACTAAACAAACTTCATCCATGGCCACTTTGTGTTGAAAGCCACTTTTCTCTTATTTTGTGTAATTGTGTAATACTTTATTTACATTGGCATATTCTTCATAAGTGTTTTCTTAGGAAGTGCTTTATTGATAACTGATTGATTGTTCTGAAGGATTCATACGTGGATTCCATGGGTTTTATTAATCTACTTCACAAAAATGATTTCTACAACAAGAAACATCTTTATTAAATTATCACCTATGGCATAGGCAATCATACATTCATATAAATAAAAACAAACCATACTGACATATTTTAGTTTCTAACATTAGAAATCACTTATAGTCTATCCAGTCATTGTCAGTCAAACATATAGCTCATTCAAATCCTGCTTTCTTTTAAACCTCATTCCTCCTCCAAATTGCTATTCTGCATGTATTGTTCTCACAATTCTGATTTTTCTCTGTCATCTGGTCCTACCCTTTCCTAAAGATCCCATTTCCAGTTGTTTTTATCTCTGTTGCTATATTCACTACTTTTACTACAGATGGTTTAGATTTCTATTAATTGCTTTTTTTGGCAGTTAATTTGCTCACCCAGTATTTCTGATAGACTAGTCTGAAAGGAATTTTTAAAGTCTGCCAACTCATTACACTCCCCAAAAATATGTTCCCAACTATCTCTTTCTTCCCCATCATGCCTCCAACATTTGCTACCTACCTGAGGAAACATTCTTTGTAGTCTACTTGGGGTTTAAAAATACCGATATAAACATTTCCAAGCAAAGATCCTAAATCTTCTAGACTTGCATATTTGGGATACATACATATATCCTCCCATTGTTTCTTTGTGAATTGCTTATCCAGTCTCTCTATCAAATCCTTTCTAACCTCCTCTGATTGATTCTTATAGTTATCATGCAATATTTTATATGCTCTACTAATTATCCCTTTTTTAATAACAGAGACCATTCCCCTAACTTTCATAGGCTTTAGAGGTCTTTTTCTATTTCCTTTTATGGCATTACTCCTCATTAACAATCAGCCTTTCTTCACCAGTTTGTCATCTTTTTCTTTTTTGCATACTATGGCCATACATCTGAAGGTGGCATGGCAAACATTTGGCAGAGAGCCCACCATCCAGGCAAGTTTGGAGGTTTGGTCTCTAACCCTTCCTCTTAGTGAAGTGCATGCTAGCAAGCCTGGGCCTGATTTGTCAGCCGTGTGAACTCTGTGTGTGTGGGGAGGTGGGTGCAGGTGTGCTTTAATACATGTACCAGTTGTGACTATAATATTACATGCTACTTGGTAGACTAAAGCAAACATCCCGGTCCTTTTACTGTTTGCTGCTAACCCTGGCCTTGGAGTTCAACTACTGCAATAGAGCAAGCCAGCAATCTACCACCAAGATGGACAAACCAGTACTAGCCATTCACTAATATGTCATATTCATTGCTTCACCCCTCCACATTAAGGTGTTAGCCGTGACCTTAAAGTTGATGACAACAGGTAGCAGGATACAGAGATACAGAAGGATATGTACACAAAAATATTTGTAAGTGTAAAACAAAAGCAGGTTCAACCATTATTTATTAGTTCAGCGGTTCTGTTTTCATTGGGAGTTCATTTAGTCAAAATATGCACACTTCCTGTGAGATTATGCGACCTTGAAGGTTTTTATGTTATGTAAAGGAAGAGGCCTTCTCTTTTTGCATGGAGTGTGGTGGGTTTACCCTCACTTCCCCAGAGCTGGTAATTTAATTCTCATTGTGGTCTCCTTTCTGACATGGCCTACAGATGAAATGGAAATTGAAGAACAATATTATATCTGAGTTTGTTTAATTGTTAAATAGGATTTTTGAGGAAGTGGAATTTGGGAGACTGTACATGTATTGAATATAGTCCATTTATTATAGGCAATATGGGACGTTCAAGATACACTGAGTTTTCAAGCAAGAGTAGAAAAACAGAGTGAAGGATTTCAGAACAAATGATTTTTTATTGGCTATATTCAAGTAGTGATGCATAAAGCCAAGACTGCTTCTAGAACATACAACTCTCTTTTTTAATTTTTTATAGAAGGTATTGAAACTGTACACTGATAAATTGTAGCAATATAATGAAATTATTCTGCAACTTTATAGAAAAGAAGAAAAGAAAGAAAAAGTACCAGTCAAACCTGCATTTTACTAGAGAAAAAAGGAAAGCAATCACTTTATTTATGCAGCATTAGAAATATTATAAATAAAGTCAGCTGCATTACTCATATGTCTATGTTGTCAAGGCTTGGATTTCATCTGCTGACCCCTCTCTCTTTCTACTGCTTTTCCTGATCCTCCTACAATAGTTCCCCAACATTCCCAATATATTGTATACGGTGTCAGCTGAATACAAGTAAATCCAGATGACAGCAACATCTTTTGGAGATTGTAAGCAATAAACTTGTGCTGGGATGGAAAATGAGCGATAATAAGCAGTCGTTCAGTACTCAATGTATGGTATGTTCAAATAATGCAATATGAACCAAAAAATAAATCAGTCTCTGCAGACTAGAACATTGTCATTACACGCAAATGAGCAATATTTGAATTTATTTACTACTTAAGGCAAAAAGTAAGAGTATCAGAAAAAAGGCCAAGGCTTTCATGAAATTCATCAGATGCTTGCAATAGCCTCTGATTAGTTTTTATAAGGTTTGCTGTATCTTACAAGGTGATCCCCATTATATATGCCAAACTTTTCCACATTGTTTTATGGTTTGTGACAAACAATTGTTCTTAGCAAATGTCTTGTCATATAACCACCCAGTAAACACAAACGGAATGAATCCAACAGCTGGTTTAAGGTACATAAACTAACTGGTGCTTTCTATGAGTGATTTCTAACTCTTAATACTGCACCACAGTTCTTTCTCATTCAGAGCCACTGTGGGGCAGTGTTATGTCATTAAGATGCTTAAACTGAGCATCAGAGACTGATGTGTCTTTCGGCTTTTCCTGGTTAGGGGTCGACACAGCGGAACTCCGGTCCACTAATGATTGGCAGTAGATTTTTACGTGCCGAGTTGCTGGCCCTGACGCACAACCTTCAATGAAGGTACGCCCTTTCACGCATGTCTCCACACAGAAGACGCTCTAGATGAGAATCGAACAGGACAACGTCTTACTGTGAGGCGACAACGCTACCGCAGCACCACCACTGCAGTAAACTGAGCATCAGTGAACTTGGTGTTTCACTGATACTGGCAAAACTAGTATGTTCCTTGAAAAGAAACAACCCCCAAAACATGTGAGGGACATTAGTAATTATCTAGATTTTGCCTGCTAAGTATTTCAGTAAGCAAACACATGGTAGTTATCTTTCACATTTATAGTTTCTGAGAGTCCAACATTTTCTTAAAGTATGGGGGGGGATGTAAAAACATTGTATTAATTAAACTGAAGCAGATCATTATGTACCAGTTTCAAATAATTACTTCTTTGGGATTAAAAAATTCCATTAATTTTTTCCTTTTAGTAACTTATAACAGCTGTGCTGTTTTCAAAGCCAAATGGAAAATACAATGAGGTTTTTCTTTACCACTGATTTATACTTCTGTACACTTCACTGACTTTGTAATATAGTGAGAGAGGAGAGAAAGCATGCCTTATGCTGTCTTTGCTCATAGAAGGGTCCATATTTTTGAGTTTCCAGAAATTAACTTAAGCCACTTTCTCCTTTCTTATAAACTTTTGCATTAGGTTGTTTTTATCAAACTCTTCTGCATTGTATAGTTGGAAAAATGTATACATAGATCCCTCGTCATAAGTGAGAAAATAATAGGAAACATTTAAACTCCCTGAAGGTGGCAGAGAAGGGACTGGTAGAGTTAAGAAAAAGTTATATGGAATAATTTTATTGGAGTCCCTTAACTGAATCCATAATGTATGAGTATCTTCCTTGATGCAGTATTAGCAGACTGGCTTTAAACAAGTGATACTGTATACTGTTGGAGAATGTGTATTCAGACCTGAGAAGATATCACGTCTGATACTAGGCAGCCATTTTGGAACAAGTGACCATCACCACTGTTGTTTAAACAACACAACAGAGACAAACACAAACATGATGCAATACCGTTTATTGGACCAACACAGGTTTTGCAATCACTAGAACTTTCAGGGTAGCAGGAACCCTTCATTGTTCTTGGGATTCATTAAAATCCATAATGAGGGCCACAAAGCCTGCAGTAAAAAGTCTTTCTTACAGTGTTAAAGTATTTTGCGATTCCTAAACACATTAGCCTCAATGGGGAAAGACTTCGTTATGGGCTAATTTGCATGCCTCTGAATCACATTACATATCATGCAGTACAGATCAGCACTTTCTGTGGTAGGTTGCAGTGTTAGCAGTCATATTGTGAAAGCAGAGGCACCCTCCCTCAGTCACTCTTGCACACACAAACATGCAGTGAAACATACCACTTACCCCCTCCACATAATTCAGGGATGATTATAGTGAGTCCAGAATGACTAATGACCTAATGTTTCCTGTCACTCCCTATTACAAACAATAACTTGCTGCAAGCATTGTATAATGCCTGTGCTCCTAAATACATATATAATAAACACCTGCAGCACTAACATATCAGTTAATACAGCGGGTTAATGTAGGGGCTTCTTGTGTCAAGGGTGCACCATTCAAATCCCTTTCCTCTAAGTATTTCTTTTTCTAATTCTAGCTTGTAAAACAAATCTCTGGTGTCTAGTGTACCTCCCACCCTCCATCCATATACTGATAAAGTGCCATTAGGGCACAAGAATAAACTTAATCCCTGTTGGTTAGTGTTCCCCCCACCCAATGTTGTAGACTCTGCTTATTAGTGTAAGGGTGTGTGTAGGTATCACAGTCACCTCACACCCCACACAGCCACCTACCTACCTGATCACTCTCATATACTCATCAATTAATCTATTTATACACAAACAACCCTCCTACCTGACCTTATCACTAAACTCCTCAGCACAGCACTTTCCAATACTGTGGTGGATGAACATGACCTTTTAGCCATGTTTATTGCAGCAACATGGAAGAAGCAGCTATGTTAATGTACACAGCATGTAGATGCCATCCCTGAGACAGTTCTGTCCCCTGCACTGCCTCATTAGCATGTAGCACAGTCATGGAGACAAGCCAACACAGTGTTGCACATCTTTGCACACAAACACCACATTAAAGCTGTCACTGAATTTAATAAGGATGTGTACACCTCGCAATAACATTTATGAATTCATCCCAGTGTGTGTGTGTGTGTGTGTGTGTGTGTGTGTGTGTGTGTGTGTGTGTGTGTGTGTAACTTTAAAAGGCCAGGTTACGGCCTGCCATAAAACTAAAAGTTTTCCCACCATGTTACATTAATCAGTGTTCATTTATCAGAGCAGATAACAGCTCCAGAGACAGCTCTGACAACTAATGAGAAAATATTTTACAGTGCAAGAGATATTTAGGGAGATTAGAAATCTGGTGAGATCAGATCACAAACTAATCTCGCTGGAGGTCCTCATCCCACCCCCACCTGAAATAAAAAAGACCACAGTAAAGAACTTCTCAAAAGCCGACTTCACACTTCTAAAGACTAGTGTGGTCTCCTTTAAGGCCCCCGAGCTGGAGGAAAACAATACTCAAGCCGCTGAATCACTTACAAATGCCTTCTACCAGCACCTGCAGGACTGCATGGATAAGGCAATCCCAAGCAAAACAAAGACTCTTTGTACCAAAGGCAAGCGTCCAGTCTGGTGGACCCCAGCCATAAACAAACTCTACAACAAAAGGAGGAAGCTACTACAAGATAGAGCAAAATCCTTAAAAGGTAAGACACCCTTGATCACCATAAGTAAAAAACTAAGAGCTCTCATAAAATCATCCAAAGCAAATTTCGAGAGAAAAATAGCTAAAGACTCAAAAGACAATCATAAGGCCTTCTTTAGCTATGTTAGAAACCTAGGAGGAAACTCCCAGATATGCTCAGAACTAGTTCAAAATGATGTGAAGATTACTGATCCTACAGACATTGCCAACATACTGGCTGACAGGTCCAGTGCAAACTTCTCCCCCCCCAAAAGGAGAGATATCTATACCAAATGAGTGCAGCCCCCCAAACATTTCCAGCGCCCAAGTGAGAACTGCTCTCTCCAAAGCAAAAAACACAGCATCCATGGGACCTGATGGTGTCCCCGGCTGTGTGCTCCATGAACTCAATGAGGAATTAAACCCACAGCTAGGACAGCTGTTTAATCAAAGTCTTACCTCTGGATACGTACCCAGGGAGTGGCGCACTGCAACTGTGGTCCCACTTCACAAAGGCGGTGCCTCCACAGACCCTGGAAATTACCGGCCCATTAGCTTGACAAGCCTTATCTGCAAAGCCATGGAGAGGATCATAATGGACCTCATAAATAAAGACATAGGGAATTTGCAGACTTTGGATCCAACCCAGTTTGGCTTTGTCAAAGGCAGATCATGCCTTTTAAACTTGGTTGACTTTTTCGAAACAGTCACCAAAGCCATTGATGAGGCGAAGGCAGTCCATACAGCCTACCTCAATCTGGCTAAGGCCTTCGATACAATACCCCACTCGGGTATCATTGAAAAACTCATCAGCTTAAATGTTAACCCATACATCACAAGATGGGTTGCAAACTGGCTGAGTGACAGAACCCACAGGGTCAGAGTTGCTGGCGCCATGTCAGACTCAAAGCCTGTCACAAGTGGTGTCCCACAGGGCTCAGTCCTGGGCCCACTCTTGTTTGGCATCTACTTTTCCGAAGTACAAGCCAACACAGGAGGGTTATGGCTGACAAAGTTTGCAGATGACTGCAAACTGGGCGCCATAGTAGAAAACACATCTGACACAGATATCCTTCAGAAGGGTCTCACAGAAATGGATAACTGGTGCCAGAGCCACGCCTAAAGTTAAATGCCAAAAATGCATAGTCATACCCTTCGGGAAAAACAAGGTTACCCCTAGCTACCAAATAGGTGGCAATCCACTGAGCACAGAAGAAGTTATCAGGGACCTGGGGACCCAGGTTGATAGTAGTCTGTCATTCGACACCCATGTAGCTAAAGTAGTTAGGAAGACCTTCTACATTGCCCACCTTATCATGAAGGGATTCTCATCTAGATCAAGGGAGGTCATAGTCTCCCTTTACTCATCACTCATCAGACCAATGATTGAGTACAATGCCCCATTCGGAATGTATCTGACCCGACACTTGCAGCAGCTGGAGAGGCCACAAAAGTTCCTCACCAAAAGGATAAAGGGTCTCAAAAATCTGTCCTATGCTGCCCGACTGAAAGAACTCCAGCTCTATTCAGTCGCTTACCGCTTGCTCAGAGGTGACCTTTGCCTAACATACAAGGCCATGTCAAACCCAGATTTGATGAATATGCTTCACCTCAAAAAATCTAGATCCATCAGAGCCACAAAGGCGGGAGACTTAAACCTCGACACGGCTATTAATAGGACGTGCTGGAGGGATAGATTCATCACCCAAAGACTCCCTATGCTATGGAACAAAATCCCGGTACATGTGAGGCTGAGCACCTCGCTGGCCTTGTTCAAGAGTAATCTTGACCAATGGATGGGAGATCGCAGATATACCCCAGGGATTACCTCAGTGTCACTGCTCGACAGAGGCACAGCAAAATAATGGGTATAGTTCCCCATACTAAAGGGGTGGCGTAAGCCACAAAACGATGGGCTAGGCTTGTAAATGCCCTCGGGCAGATAGCCTAGTATGAACCTATGAACCTAGAGAAGGAAAACGAAAAGTTGCAATTCATTATTTGTTAGTCTTTCTAGAAAAGCAGTGTTTGTGAGACAGATGTTTTGGTTAACAGAAATTGTGAATTTACAATAAAGTTCAGTTCATGGCGAAGTGATGAGTCATGAAAAAGGAAAGGACTCCAAGAGATTAAGATATTATGTTAGAATGTATGGATAATGTGTGCATTTAGTACATTACACAATCAGTGGTCTGCCTAACTGAAAGAAAGAGAAAGACAGAGAAGAAAAAGGTGTTGACATATCAGTCCAGGGCACTGACAGATACCTATGAAGAGTCGCACTACTGAGCAAAGTTTTGTTTAGCAGTTAAAATTGTATGAATATTAATGCCTTACTGACTGTTAAGTTTTTGGTCGCTACTGTTCCGATCGGAATTTTAATTTATGTTATAATAATACTTCTACTACGAAATGCTGACTTTGTGAAAACTGACTTTTCAAAAAAAAAAAAAAAGAAAAAAAAAAATGCCTGAAAATCAAGGGAGCAAAAAACACCTTTTTTCTTATTTTTATAGTGGGTTAAGCCCCCATGCACCCCCTGATGGGCAATCCGCCACATCCCCTGAACTTACATACCAGCTCCACTGTCACACCATCTTGAAGATGGGAGAAATTTCCCTAATAAGTGAATCACTGCCAGCGCACACTTAGAAATTGCAACATCAATGACTTCCCATGAGGAAGAGTGTTCGGCATTATGCTGTTAATCTTTTTTGTTCTATGAGCTACTGACACTTATGCAGTTTCTCCTCAAGATTGTAAGGCAAGCCTATCATGACTATTCTCTTGTTATGAAGTCCTATATAACCTGTCTGTGGACATTTCCTACATTTGATTAAATTAACTACATTTCTAGACGTTCATGTAAAGGAACTTCTAAACTTCTGGTCTATTGGAAGCAGTACAAATCATCTGACTTGTTTTGCTTCTTGGATGGTTTTGAGGATTATTCAATGACAGGTAAGTAGAGCGTTATAAATGGCTTAGCAAAACAGTAAAATGATGGTGACATCAGACAAGAGAGATGCAACAAAACTACTAACAAGCCTTCTTTTGAAACAAATAATGCAAACAGTATAGCAGGAAAATACTGATGTTTGCAAAAAAGATGACATCAATTAGTAGTAAAAAAAACACACGGAATTTTGGAAAGAAGGAGACCTAGAAGTAAACAGACAAAGAAAATTGCAAACTAAAGCTGTTAAAGTCCTTTAAAAAGCAATGGTAAAGAGGAAATGACAGCTCAGTCAATAATGGATGTAAAACATTTTGGAGCTGTACTAAAGCAAAGAAATGCAATACATATATCTCAAACTATATATAAGATGACATTCTCTGCATGTAAGAACATACATGTAAGAATTTACACTCCATACAAATCTGTGATCCATGATACATGGAAGAATTAAAAAATGTGTTACCTGTATAGTCGTAAGAATGAAAACACTTTATGAATTTACAATGTTCATGATAGCCACGGTGTTTCTGAGACAACTCACTTGAATTTTGTACCGACTATTTAAAGTTTTCTCCATGGGCCTCTACTGATAACAAGTCACATAGTTTTTTCATGATTATTTATGTGTTACTGCAGAATTCCCTTACTGCAGGATAAGTATAAAGCAGAAAATAAATAAATAAATAAATAAAACTACAAGTATTAGAACTAAATAAATTTAGATGGTAAGCAGAAAGACTATGAAAAAGCAGGGATGTTATATGACTATTCATTCTCAGACATTATATTCTTCTTCTTTCGGCTTTTCCCGGTTAGGGGTCGCCACAGTGGAACTCCGGTCCGCTAATGATTGGCAGTAGATTTTTATGGTGCCAAGGTGCCAGCCCGACACCCAACCTTCAACGAAGGCACGCCCATTCACGCATGTCTTTCGAACGCCACTTGACCGCGGGGAGGACATGCAGACTCCACACAGAAGGTGCTCTCAGACATTATAAAAGGAGAAAAGCGAGAGTCAATAGATGCTGTCAGAAAAGAATAAGTAAAGGAATTGCACCAAGATTTTGCAGAAGAATGGGGCCTAAAAGAATTTCAAAGATTAAAGATGCACAGAGCAGAAGGACTTGATGAGATTTACAACAGAATTATTAAGGTACTGAGGGGAGCATTGTTAACCCATTTAGGCGTGACCATTTTGAAGAAGTGAGAGTCAATAGTTGCAGTCAGCAAAAGAATAAATAATAAAGGAGTTACTCCTAGATTTTGCAGAAGAAGGGGGGGGGGCTAAAAGAATTTCAAAGACTAAAGGTAGACAGAGCAGAAGGACTTGATGAGATTTACAACAGAATTATTAAAGTACTGATGGGAACATTGTTGACCCATTTAATTCTGACCATTTGCAGAAGACTGCACCCTTAATCCCAACTGCTTTGTTGTTTTCTTCCTTGTTTAAAAATGACTGTATTTTTAAAATTGTTTTATGTATTACACACTACCTGTTGGAGCACAGCAGAGGCAAAAGAAGCCAGCCAAATAAAAATCCAAAATGCACGTTTATTGAAAAGTTAAGCACTTTCGTTCCAGTATTACTTGGAACTTCATCAGAACTAACAAATATAAGAAAACCATTGCTTAAATACTGAAAGAAAAACAGTCACATGACTTAAAACATTAATTAAAATCAATCATGAGACCTCTAAATGCTTCAATTGTAAAGCAGGATTTAAAAACAAGTTTCATTTAAACCTGGGTAGGTTGTGGCATTTAACCTTAACTGCCATTTTAATTCATACAGATTTAAATGCTCATCGACAATTCTACCCTGGAGATATAAAATAGAAGTTGAAGTTATGGAGTGCCTGTGAAGTGAAGGATTTGGTGTAGAAGGATTAACACAGGTTACATCACAGCATGATGCAGTGAGTCCCCAAAGTAAGGAGAAGCTGGAAGATCTTGAGACATCTGAAGAAGAAATATGGACATGGGAAAGAAAAAGAGATTTTAATATGGTGTAATATTTATGCAAAGGAGATGTCCCACTCACCAGGCTGAACAAGGAGAAGGTTACTATCAGCTGCCTGTCGGGTGTCAGGATCTGCCACATAACCCACAGACTCAGGTCGCTCCACAACAAGTACAAATATGACTCTGTCATTGTCCATGTTGGTGTGGATGACCTGAGACATACCTCCCTGGACTTCATGAAAAGAGACCTGGAAGAGCTCTCCGATCTTGTAGCCCAGGCAGGTATGACCCTAGCCCTGAGTAGCATTCTGCCATCGCCCAGAATAATACCGCAGTACAAGGAAAATTATGATTGACTTCAACTGTCTGCTTGGGACGACATAGTCGACAGACCATGATGCTTTGCCACAGATGGCCTGCACCTGTCGCCCCTGGGATTCTGGATACTGGCTAAGGCTCTTGCTGCCCCTTTAGTGCCTTTTTTAGGCAGGTTCAAATAACAAATTCACCACCAAAACAGGAACAGGCAAGCAAAAACTGAGGGTAATGCTACTCAATGCTAGAAGTCTAAATCTCAAAATGCACTCACTCGAGGCACTCCTTAAAATGGAGAACATCGATATCTATGCAGAGACTGAGACCTGGTTCAAGGCTCCAGACAGCAACCCTGCACTACCAGGCTATAACTCATACCACACTTTTTGACCATGTAACCTAGACCGAAACACCAAAGGTGGAGGTGTGTCCATATTCATTAAAGATATCCACACCTCCAGACTAGTTGCTCAGCATAATGCATCCGAGGTTATCCAAGTGCAACTAACTCTGGGCAAAACTGCAATCCAAATTGTAGCTTGCTACAGATCCCCCTCCATGCCCCAGGATTCCCACTCCTCTTTTCTTGATGTACTGGAAAATATTAGGGTTCAATCAAACATCCTAATAATGGGCGACTTCAACTACCCCACCATTAACTGGGAAAACTACTCATGTACCAACTCCTTAGCTCAATGCTTTCTGGAATTCATAAACTCCAATGCCCTAGATCAACCTAGCCACACCCCCACCAGGGGAATCAATATCCTAGATCTAGTCATTACCAACATGAGTGACTGTTGTTCCACACCTGAAGTCAACTCCTCGTTGGTCCGATCCAACCATAAGCTTATCACCCTTGATATCCACATCCTGCCCCCACCCCCATTAAGGAAACCACAATAAAAAATTTCTCCAAAGCCAACTTCATGCTTCTTAAGACAGAAGTGGTGAACTTCATGACACCCATGCAGATGGACAATACAGTTACAACTGCTGAATCCTACACAAATGCACTCTATAAGCAATTACATGAGTGCATGGATCGTGCTATCCCAAACAGAACCAAGATGCTATCCTCCAAAAAAAGGAAGACAATCTGGTGGTCCCCTGCCATAAACAAACTGTACAACAAAAGGAAGAAACTGTTGCAAAAAAGAGTAAAATTCCATGAGTGGAGGAGCTCCCTGGTCAGCCTCAGTAAGAAGCTGAGATCCCTTATAAGATCCTCCAAAGCTAGCTACGAAAACAAAATCACCACTAAATCCAAGCACAACCACAAAGCATTCTATAGCTATGTCAAGAATCTAGATGGCAACACCCAGATCTGCTCTGAGTTATAGCACAAAGGCACAAAAATTACAGAACCAACTGATATTGCCAACATCCTGGCAGATAGGTTCAGTGCTAACTTTATCCCCTACCCCCTAAAGGGCCCATATCTATACAGGAAGAATGCAGAGTCCATGTAATCACAACTCTGCAGGTAAAAGCTGCACTCTCTAAAGCCAAAAACACAGCATCCATGGGACTGGACAACATCCCATGCTGCGTTTTACATGAACTTCAGAATGAACTGACTCCCCACTTAAGCACCATGTTCAATTATAGCCTCGCATCAGGCTTTGTGCCCACTGAATGGTGCACAGCAACAGTTATCCCACTCTACAAAGGGGGAGCCACCACTGATCCCAGGAACTATCGACCTATTAGCCTGACGAGCCTGGTCTGCAAGGCCATGGAACGTATCATCATGGAACTCATAAAGAAAGACATTGGTAACCTCCAAACTCTGGATCCCACCCAGTTGGGGTTTGTGAAAGGCAGATCATGCCTCCTGAACCTGATCGACTTCTTTGAGGCAGTCACCAAAGCCGTGGATGAGGGTAAAGTGGTTCACACAGCCTATCTTGACCTCGCCAAGGCTTTCGATACCATCCCCCATTCTGGAATTATAGCTAAACTCACTAAACTATGTATAAATCCCTATGTCACAAGATGGGTTGCTAACTGGCTCACTGACAGAACCCACACTGTAAAAGTTGCAGACTCCAAATCTGACCCCAAAGCAGTGACAAGTGGAGTACCACAGGGTTCCTTCCTGGGACCTCTCCTGTTTGGTTTGTACTTCTCTAAAGTACAGGATAACACAGAAGGCCTCTGGCTAATGAAGTTCACAGATGACTGCAAACTAGAAGCCATAGTCATGTCCCCAAATGATGTGGACATCCTACAGAAGGGCCTCACTGAGACAGATGCCTGGTGTCAGAGCCATGACCTCAAGCTCAATGCCAAAAAGTGCAGTGTCATCCCCTTTGGTAAAAAACTCTGTACCCATGAACTACCACACAGGCAGCAATCTACTTAACACCTAATGTGTGATAACAGACCTTGGGACCCAGGTGGATAGTAGTCTCTCCTTTGATAGTCACATCACCACAGTAGTCAGGAAGTCCTTTATGTGGCACACCTCATCATAAAAGGGTTCTCATCCAGGAAAAAAGAGGTAATTGTTCCCCTCTACTTGTCACTCATTAGACCCATTATAGAGTACAACACCCCTTTTGGAATGTACCTCACAAGACATCTGCAGCAGCTGGAAAGGCCACAGAAGTACCTCACAAAGAGGATTACTGGCCTCAAACAAATGCCCTACACTGACCGCCTCAAAAAACTCCAGCTTTACTCCTTAGCATATCGCCTACTCCAGGTGATCTCTGCTTAACATATAAAGCTATGTCAAACCCAGAGCTGTTGGGCATGCTACATCTAAAGAAATCCCAATCCCTCCGAGCTACACGCTCTAGGGACCTAAACCTTATCACCACAGTAAACAGGACACACTGGAGGGATAGATTCCTGTCCCAGAGACTTCCTATACTCTGGAACAAGCTAGCCATCTATGTCAAGCAAAGTTCTTCATTAGCACTCTTCAAGAAAAATCTTGATGAGTGGATGGGAAATAGGAAATACACCCTGGGGATCACTTCTGTGTCTCTGCTGGACAGTGGCACAGGAAAATAACTTTCTTGGGTAGCGTTAGCTATGGAACCTTGCTGGCTAGGCTTACGTAGGCCTTTGGGCCGATAGCCTAGTACTTACCTATGAACCTATTAACCAATACAAACAGAGCAGCACTAAAGATATTTGAAGAGAAATACAGGCAAAGGAATCCAAGCATGGAAAACTTTACAATACAAAAAAAATAAGAAGACAAAGAGGAAATGTAGAAAAGGAGATGAGTAATGAAGAAGTTAAAGAAAAGAAATTGAGGTTATGGAGCACCTGCAAAGTGAAGGATTCAGTGTAGACTAATTCATAAAGCATCACAACAGGATAGAGCAATGGATATCCAAATTAAGGGGAAATCAATGGAATGGGAAGCAATTGGTCAGGTGCCATTGAATGGACAGCAAGGAAAGGAACAGGAATCTGTGAAAACTCTGATGCAGTCAATGTTGAGGAGTGATAGGCCAGTGAGTTCCCATATGACAAAGCAACAGATGGCACAGGATGAAACTGAAGAGAATGTGCCACAGAAAGATGCTATAGAACTTTTTATAGAATGCCTTCAGGAAATGGAAAACAAAAGATGTGCCCTCAGTTTAGAAGAAAATGAGTTAAGAGAAGAGTTGCTTGATTTAATAGACATAGATAGACATATTAAGATCAATGAAAGAAAACAGACTGCAGAAGGTCAATAAAACTCAAAATGTCAGAAGTTTGATAAAACAAATGAGCACAGTAATTAGGACTGCCCATAGAGATGCATGGGATATAACAGAAGTAAACAGGATATGTTACTGTGCAGCTAAATTAATAACTGATAAAGTTCTACCGCAAGAACACACGGTAGTAAGGGAAAGGAAGGGGAGAAATCGAATACCATCATGGAAGTATCGAATAGAGAAAACTATAAAGCAATTAACACAAGAAGTGTCACTGTTAGAGGAATATAGAACAGGGAACAGATCAACAAAAATACTAAGAAAGATAGACACGACAAAAGTAATATGCAGTATTAAAACAGATCAGGATCTATCATGCACTATCGCAAATAAACTAAAAAAGCACAGGTGGAAAAACTTAGAAGATATGCAGAAAAAAATATAAAGGAAAAGTATAAAATAAGCAATTTCTTGATGATCCAAAAAAGTTTTATGGAGAATTGGGAAACAAGGTAAAAGGAATTGAAAGACCACCAAAAAAAGAAGAAATAGACAGGAGAAATATCTATGAAGATCTTGTGGAGCAGAACAAAGATGCTAAATACACAGAAAAATTAAAAGAAAGAATAAGAAGTTTTAAGGTACAAGATATGAAATGTGATGAAATAACAGCCAGAGAGATTGAAACAAAGTTAAGAAAAGCCTCTAACTGAAACTCCCCCAGGGCCAGATGCAGTACCTAATTTTTGGCTAAAAGTATTAACATCTTTGCACAAAAGTTTAGCCACGAGGAAGAGCTATTTATATGCGCACCCCAAACAGACACTAACATGGCTAACAACAGGAAAAACAATGCTCCTACTTAAGAGTGAACCTGCAAGCTACCCTATAAATTATAGACCAATAACTTGCCTTCCAATGACGTATAAACTATACATGGGAATTGATGCTGACAGAGTTTATAGTCATTTAGAATAAAACTCAATTATGGAAGTAGAACAAAAGGGAAATAAAAGAAAGTCATGGAACAAAGGATCATTTGTTGTTAAAGTCATAGTGGAAAACTGTAAAAGGGGAAGAATCTAAGTATGGCATGGATTGAGTCATGATAAAGGACAATTGTTATCCCAGGGATAAAAATTCAAAGGGGGATATTCCAGGGTGACTCTCTGCCACTGCTGCTATTCTGCCTTGCACCTTAACTAATTAAGCCGTCTACTTAACAGCTTAGGCCATGGTTATAATTTGACTCCTAGAAAACAACAAAGTGTAAAGACCTCTCATCTTCTCTTTGTCAATGATTTCAAACTGTATAGCTCATCAGATGAGGAACTGAAAGCACAACTGCAAGTTGTCAAAACTTTTTTCAGATGGTATAAGAATGTCATTTGGTCTTGATAAATGTACAAAATTTAGCTTTTAAAGCAGGAAAACTGCAGCACCAGGAAAACAGGAGTTTGGGACAAGAATGTGATATAAAATAACTTGAGCAAGTGGGAGTGTATAAATATTTGGGAGATGATGAAGGATGAACAATAAAACATGAACAAATGCAACTAAAACTTAGTAAGGAATACCTTAGAAGACTTAAATTAATCATGAAAGCAGTGTTGACATCTAGGAACAAAATCCAAACTATAAACTAATTTGCTCTTCCTGTCCTAACTTACAGTTTTGGAGTGATTGACTGGCCCCAAAACATGTTGGATAGATTAGATAGGAAAACAAGAAGGATGCTTTCATGCTCACCAAAGGATTTACAGAAATCAGTGCATACCAAGATTATATATTCCCTGTTCCAAAGGAGGTATGGGGCTCCTTGAAACTGATTACATGTATAGATCTGCAATCATGGGACTCCACACATATCTGCTGACCTCACAAGACCCAAACATAGTGAAAGTTTTGAAACATGAGGAAAATAACTCTAAGATGACTTCTCTGCTTAATCTATCAGAAGCATATTGGCGTCAAGCAGGAACTTTAATCATACTTTGACTTGGTCATGGTATTAGAAACCCAAAAGACTTTGAGAAATTAAAAAAAGAGATATAGATACATTTTGGAGAAGTATCTATGAAGATCCTGTGGAACATAACAAAGATGCTAAATGGACAGAAGAAGTAAAAGAAAGAAAAAGAAGTTTAAAGGTACAGGATATGAAATGAGCTGAAATAACAGCCAGAGAGATTGAAACAAAGTTAAGAAAAGAAAAGCAGGACAATTGCAGCACCAGGAAAACATCAGATGTGATGTTGTCCTATCTCGCCTTCATTCTTAGCAGGTTGGGTTCAGAACCGATCCTTGGTTCTGACTCTGCCTTTTACAAAGCTCGAGGTCTTCACAATAGCTCATGGCTGAAAACCCTATCCCATGATGCACTACGAGAACTCCCAGATCTAATTTATCACTAAACAAGATTGGGTGCTTCCTGCTGGCTCTGGCTAAGTGGAATTTTCTTATTCACATATTTTGGAAAATTGTCAGTTTTTTTCTAATGTTATGTTCTAGCTAGTGTTTATTAAGCAAATTTGGCATGCTCACTTTCTATGTTTTTCTTACTCTATCCAAACTTAAAATTTATTTCTTAAGCACATTTTAGCTAGAGGGCTTCCTTCCTTTTATTTATATAGGCAGGCTCGTTTAAGTTAGAGAGTTGTTTTGACTTTGAGGTTTGCCACCTTGTTTTCCTCTCTAAAATTACCAGGCTAGCTCATTTAAATTAGAGGGCCTTTTTCCATTAGTAGTTTTTGGTGTGATTCTTGTTGTTTCCAAAAAAAAAAAAAAAGTTGTAGTACTTTATATATATAAATACATATTTTCTGTAGTTTATTAGCTTTTTGTTGTTGTTGTTGTTGCTGATTACTACAATGTCTTCCAAGCAGTCTAAGGATATTAAACTCTCAGGGTTTAAGAAATGTGTTAAGTGCAGCCAAAAAATGTCCATTACTGATGGACATACAGTTTGCGTGTACTGTCTCGGAGCGGTACACATTGAAGAGTTTTGTGCCATATAGTATGTCACTCCTTTAGCCACAGGATACTACTGGAGAGAAAGAATAAACTGATTCTGAGAGGCTTATTGAAGATCCCCTCTTCTGAAGCTGTTGAAGAAGGTCAGGGTCCTTCAAGATCGGGCCATACCCCCTCCTCAGAATCAGATAAGTTGGGAAAAAGGTCTGTCCTCTTCCTCAGAGGCTCAGTTGGAGCCATCAAAAAAGTTACAAAAACTTTCATCTTCGGACCCAAAGACTATCGGGCCCAAGAAGCCTTCTACCTCTGCTTCTTCAGTTTTGGAGCCATTGGGATTTCAAGCACAGAGGCAGTCCCCAGAATTGGAACTGGTATCTCCCACTTTAAGGTCTCCCTTATTGCAGTCTTCCAGATCTCCTTTCACTCGATCTTCCAGGAGCCTGTCCAGTGATGATGTAGATTGTGTGGTGCAGAGACTAGAGAAGACACCAGTGCTTGCCAAACTCTTGTCGGATCCAAACTAGAAGGCTTTGGAACTGACCAAACCTACCCTTTCACCATAGATTCCTCCTTCCATCCGATCTCAGACCTCAGAGCCAGAATGTCCAGAACTGATTGTAGTGGAACCATTGGAACAGAGACCTATCACAGGATCTATGGCTCCGACCATTGCTACAACGTCCTCTGTTCCATCCGAACTCGAGGAGTCTAGGAGCTGATGCTCTCCAGTTGGGTCCAGGGAGGGGGATCAGATTGGACAGATGTTGGATCTGAACCTGCCTATCGGGGCATTGGCTCAGGTGAGCTTGGCCCCTACCTCAGCCTCAGGGCCAACCCCCTTGGTTCCGGGGATCCCCTCTGGTTCTTCGGAGCCAGGAGTTTCCTCAGATCAGGGTTGCAGGGCTTTTGAGGTAATGAGGAGAGTGCTGTCTCCACAGACAGGTCCACTCTCAGGTTGGGACATTCTTCCCCCAAAGGCACCAGTGTCTGTCTCAGTATCACTGCATCCACAGAGATGCGGAGACCCAAGGCCGCAGGATGCCCCATCGGGTAACCCCCTCTCCTCTGAAACCTCTCCAGAATACCCTTCTGAAGAGGTCCCTCAAAAGAGACTATGTAAGAGGAAGCATCTACACTCCCCAGAGGAGTCCATCACTTCAGATACAGACCTTGATGATTTGGAAGGGTCCCCATGGTCACCCGCTGAGGATATCACCTTTGCAGACATCCTGGAAATACTAAAACAGAGAGGTGGCTGGAACCCCATCAACCCTTCTGAGGAGGAGTCTGTATGCCCGAAGGCTTTTGGGTCTCACTCTTCAGCCACTTGGGTGTCTCCGCCCTTCGATGAGCTGATGCAATTAGTTAATCGAAAGGCATGGGAGTCTGCAGACTCAGTGGAACCAATTCCTCGGAGGCCAAACAAATTCATCACTGCACCTTCAGACAAGGAATTTCTTACCAAGGGTGTGCCAGTAGATGCTGTGGTGGTGGCAGCAGCCACCAAAAAGGAACTTTCAGAGACATCTTCTTCTGTCCATCTGCCAAACAGAGTCTCGTACAATGGACAGAT
This sequence comes from Protopterus annectens, assembly GCF_019279795.1. Taxonomy (NCBI): domain Eukaryota; kingdom Metazoa; phylum Chordata; order Ceratodontiformes; family Protopteridae; genus Protopterus; species Protopterus annectens. The sequence continues at coordinate 746,940,325 of NC_056731.1, forward strand.
ATGGAAAGCGCATCTTCTCTTTAGTGACTTTTGCACTCAGACAGCTGAATTATTTGACTCCTTTATTAGGCTTCAGGGAGATTGCCTGAAAGAGCTAGGAGATAACCCTCCAAGGTTCAGTAGCTGAAGGGGTATCAGACAAGGTTTCCTCTCAGCTCTTCACTTTAGCCTCAGTAGTCAATTCCTCCTTGAGGCTCATTTCTTATGCAGTGGATGGAGTGAGCAGGGCAGCTGTTTCAGGAAATTCCCTAAGGAGACATTCCTGGATGTGCTTGTGTGACTTTGTGGAACCCTTTAAATCTTCTTTTGTGAATTCCCCTTTCGATGGCTCATCTTTGTTCGGGCCAAAATTCAAAGACACACTAACCAGGTGTGAACAAGAAGGAAAGATTCTCTCTGCCATTGGAGTCTGTTTTTCCCTACCTACCAGTTTTTACCCAAAGGGTCAGAAAGGAGGAAAAATGTGATTCTTCCCCCAGGGGCAGAGGGGGAAGTGCTAATGGAAGATGCTGACCATGCAGCAGAGGGGGTCCACAAAACCAGGGCAACATAGAATCCTTCCTTGGCAAGCCCTTTCAATGCAACTGAAAGGAACCCCACCTGTCCATCTCTGGAGGCAGTTGGGGGCCGCTTATCTTTGTACCCAAAAGCCTGGCTAACAATGACAGAAGAAAAGTGGGTACAAAGTATTGTATCCAGAGGTTATGCCATACACTTTTCCTTCCCTGCCCCAAACACAAAAAACATCTCAGACATTCCACCCAGTCAAAGGGATCAGGCAACTCTAGAAATACAAAATTTGCTAGTCAAAAGAGTAATCCAAGCAGTCCCCACAGACCAAATAGGATCTGGAACTTACTCAAGGTTCTTTTTTGTTCCAAAGAAAACAGGGGATTGGCAACACATCCTGGATCTCAGCAAGTTAAACAAACCAGTGAGAAAGTCAAAGTTCCGTTTGGTAACACTGCAGTCACTACTCCTTATTCTGAGATGAGATGACTGGATGTGCTCTATAGACATCCAGAATGTGTACTACCATATAAAAATGGACAGATGATCCAGGAGTCATTTGTGCTTTTGGCTGGGAGCCAGTCACTACCAGTTCTGAGCTCTGCCCTTTGGCCTCACTACAGCCCCCAGAGTGTTCTCCAAGTTTATGGCAGTATAGCAGCTCACTTGAGATGTCTAGGATTCCGAGTGTTTCTGTCGTACCTAGATGACTGGCTCCTAACTGGCACCACTGAACATCTACTATCCAAAGTGAGAGACACCACTTTACATCTCTGCTGTTACATAGGAATCACAATAAACTATAAAAGATCTGCCTTGTTGCCATCTCAGCGTATCATTTTTATAGGAGCAGATCTAGAAACATTAAATATGATGGCAAGACTTCACTCCAAAATTATTCAAGTCCTACAACGTCATGTCCTAAACCTTCTTTCCAAGAGGAAAGTACAAACAAGAACAATCCTCAAAGTATTGGGAACCATGGCACCTGCAATAATCCTGATTCCATTAGCATGTCTGGACATGAGAATACTACAGTGGCTACTTTTCAATCGGTGGCCCATGCAGGAACTACCTATGTCCCACCAAATTCTGATAATGGAATCCTGCAGGAAAGACCTTCGTTGGTGGCTTTACTCCACTCATGTAACATTAGGTCATCCTTTTCTTCTTCCCCAGCCTCTAGCCACAGTGACCACAGATGCTTTCCAGATAAGGTGGGGATGGCATTGTCTGGGAAGGACAGTTCAAGGCACTTGGCAAGACCATGAGGCCCATTTGTACAGCAATGTCTTAGACATAAGAGCAGGGTTTTTAGTTTTGCAAGTATTCCAGGGCTCTCTTCTGCTAGGAACTATTGCAATACAGGTAGACATCATGTCAGTTGTATGGTATATAAACAAACAAGGAGGAAGCAGGTCTTAGCCCTGAGAGCATGGCACTGGGCAACCTCCTCCCGATGCTTTCTGATAGCAATGCACATCCCGGGGAAATCCAGTGTGATTGCAGACAAACTCAGCAGAGGGATTCTGATGCCTTATGAGTGGTCCCTAAAACAGGAAGTGGCGGAAGAGATGTTCCGCAAATGGGGTCAGCCTTACTGTGACCTTTTTGCCACATCTATGAATGCCAAATGCAGCAGCTACTTTGCCCTGATTCCCCCCTCCGGGGGAGTCACCAAGGGATGCACTTGTTCATGATTGGCCCTCAGGTCTTCTCTACACCTTTCCTGCCTTTCCTTTGATACCAAAAGTTCTTCAGAAAGCCAGTCACTTGGGAAGGAACTTAATACTTATCACCCCATACCGGCCTCATCAAATCTGGTTCCCCTTCCTGTGGCCTCATCTCCAGGTGGAGCCATGGATTCTGGGCCCAATTCCGGACCTCCTGACTCATGCATCAGGGATGCTCCACCCCTCCCTTCAAACCTCAAATTGACAGCTTGGCTGCTCCGATTACAGCCATAGCGAGGCTCCCTAACCTTTCTATGTCAGTGAAGTATATCCTCATCTCGTCTCATAAGGCTTCAACAAGAAGGTTCTATAGAAGCAAATGGAAAAGATTTTCTTCATGGGCCTTGAATAATCACATTGATCCTTTCTCCACCCCAATAGTTTCTATTCTTGAATTCCTAGCAAAGCTGTTTAATGAAAGAGCAGCTGCAGCTACTTTTCAGGTCCATTTAGCTGCTATATCTAATTTCCATTTAGGAGAGTTGGGCCCTAATATGATGTCACACAGACTTTGCAAAGCATTTCTTCAAAGTACTCTTTTATTAAGACCACCTATTAAGATCCCTCACCACCACGGAACTTGAGTTTTGTCTTATTACATTTAATTCTTCCCCCTTTTGAGCCTGAATCATCCTGCGATCTCAAGTATCTGACTGAGAAAACAATTATTTTGATAGCTATTACATCTGCAAGAAGAGTCTCAGAGTTGCAAGCATTATCCATAAAGCCCCCCTACATGCTATTCCACAAAGATAGAGTATTCCTATGAATGAACCCATCCTTTTTACGCAAAGTATGCTAAGAATCTAACCTGAATCAGTCCATAGAACTACCAGTTTTTCCCTAATTATGGCAACAAGGCAGGATATATGCTGCATCAACTGGATGTACATAGACAATTACATTTCTACTTACATAGGTCAAAAGATTTCAGAAAATCCAAACAATTATTTGTATCCTTTTCAGACTCAAAGAAAGGCGTTCGTGTGTCAAAAGTCACAGTTTTGAAATGGCTATTTGATTGTATTACCTTTGCTTACCAATCTCAAAATAAAGAACTTTCTCATAAAGTAAAGGGTCATTCTACAAGACCCATTGCAACCTCTTCTACCTTTAGGGTAAGACTACCTATTGACACCATTTGTGCTGCAGCAACATAGGCAGGTCCTCATACCTTTGTCACTCATTACAAAGTTGTTTTTTCCTCCAGGAACAGGGCCTCCTTTGGGTCAACTTTTCTGAAGAATATTCTGCCTTGAGCCACCCGTGTGGCTGTCCCAACCTGCTAAGAATGAAGGTGAGATAGGACAAGATCAGATAAAGAAGTTATGTACTCACCATAATGTTCCATGTGTGTTGGCCATCTTGCCTTCATTCTTACATCCCACCCTCCTTCCCCCAGCTTTTGGCTCCTGGAAGACCGAGCTGATGCAATTGGCTACTAATGTCCTCTGACCTTCTTCATTGCTCTATTAAGTATTCAGTGACCTTTATTTAGCTATATCTGCAAACAAGATCTGAGGAGCTCTCGTAGTGCATCATGGGATTGGGTTTTCAGCCATGAGCTAGTGGAAGACCTTGAGTTTTGTATAAGGCTGAGTCAGAACCAAGGATCGGTTCCAAACCCAACCTGCTAAGAATGAAGGGGAGATGGACAACACACATGGAACATTATGATGAGTACATAACTTCTTTTTTGGGACAAGAATGTGATATAACAGAACGTGAGCAAGAGGGAGTGTATAAATATTTGGGAATTGATGAAGGATCAACAATAAAACATGAACAAATATGAATAAAACTTGGCAAGGAATACTTTAGAAAACTGAAATTAATCATGAAAACAGCGTTGACATCTAGGAACAAAATTCAAGATATAAACCAATTTGATCTTCTTGTCCTAACTTACAGTTTTGGAGTGACTGACTGGACCTAAAACATGTTGGATAGATTAGCTAGGAAAACAAAAAGAATACTTCATGCTTACCAAATGATTTATAAAAATCAGTTTATACCAAGATTATATATTCCTCGTTGTGAAGGAGGGATGGGCCTCCTTGAAACTGATTACATGCATAGATCTGCAATCATGGGACTCCAAACATATCTGCTGAACTCACAAGACCCAAATGTAGTGAAAGTTTTGAAACATGAGAAGAACAAATCTAAAATGACTTCTCAACTTAATCTAGCAGAACATAAGTATGCCCCCAAACGTCAAACTGGCCCTCACTTATATGTGTACACTGTGAACATGAGCCACATTTACTTGTACCATTTCCATATGATATAACTTTTTTCATCTTATTGTTATTTTCCAGCAAGCATTTAAGAGTTTGATCTCTTCTATTCATGTAGAAAGGTCTATCTCTCCAATTTGCTAGTCAACACAGGGTCTGTTTTTTCTAATTTATTTAATACAGTCTGTAATAGCAAATAAAACTTGACCCAGACAGTTAAATTATGTGTATATACCACATGATATTAGGAAGGTACAGAGGTCTGAGAATACCATTTGGTATTTTGTTAGCATCTGAAGTATTCCACATCAGTTGCACAGATTATGCAGGGTCTAGAAGGTATTTTGAAACATATTTATGATAAATTGGTTTGGGGCAAGGCCAGTCTTAAACATAAGAGGTTAAAGGTGTTACAAAAAAGGCTAAGACAAAAATGATTTCATGTTGAATTTAACATTTCAAATATGTATAAGCAGCACCAGATATGCAGGGCATATCTTGACACAAGAAGGTATGCAAGTGTACCAGGAAGAATTAGAAACAGTTGTCCAAATGGTAATAATGGAAGACAAATAATAATTTTTAAGACTTGTTGACATAGTTTCAGATATTATAATGTGCGGAAAAACAAATTACATTGGAAAATGATGGCAGTCAGTCTTATATAGGAGTATTGCAGTTGCAAAGGAGCAACCCACTGTCTATGGTTGTACATATTGTTGAAGAAACAAAGAAAATATGCTTAGAATGAGAAGAAACTTAGCAATATAACATATAGTTGTCAACAATTCTTTGAGTTTGTGCACATAAGATGTATCAGTGCAGAGACAGATCATTGACCATTACAGACTATTTTTCTAATACCATTACACAAGAACATATTTACGGTGTCTACTTCCCAGCAGCTACTCTTGTTAGCCTTTTCATAGAAAGAATGAAACTTGTGTTGCTGCTGCTGGCTACTTTTTATAATACTTATACAATATGTGTTAAAATAAAAGCTGAATTCCCACCAGGCCAAGTGCTCATATTTGATGATACACCATATATAAAGAAGGGATTACCACAATATGGACTCATACCTCTGTACTGTCTCAAGTGTTACATAGCATCTGTAATTTTGATTTATGTTTTTGGTCTATTCTTCATAAAATGTAAGTTTTCTGGCAAATTATTGAGAACTGCAATTACTAAATAATGAGAAACATTTGAGTTTCAGACTTTGTATCCTTCTGAAAATGCATGCAAATACTAAACCTGTTACTCTAGTAACTTTATAAGTATGTAAGAGCAATATTAAAAGTCTGAACAAGATTTGACCCCCCCCCCACACACACACACACACAATATTTTCGGCTTTGTGTCTAATTTTTATGCTAAGTGTTTGAGAACTATGCAGAAGTCCAACATCAGAAATGATTGTAAAGCTGTAGGAATTCATACAGTCTCCATAATATTTTAACATCAGGATGTTCATGGCAGACAGGAAACATTTGATAGTTCAACACAAGATAGAGCTGAATATTAAATTAAAGTCATTCAAAGATGTGAATAGCATATACCAGCTAGGCATAAACATTTTAAAGGCACATGATGCCATGCTCAATTCTTTTGCTGAGAACTCTCTGTATAGTTTCTAGTTTTTAGTATAAAACATACTTAGCTTTTGAAATCTTATAACTTTGTCCTTTTTCCCCTGTGCATAATTTATTAGCATTAAGACAGCACTTTGTGATTGAAATGTTTCAGTATAACTGTATAAGTAAGAAGGTTGTGATAAACTGTTAGACCTTCAGTAAAACCAGAATGAATTCCTTTTCTTTCTAAGAAGTTGTTTTATCTACTATTTATTGCAGTTTTTATGTGAATGGGGGATGCCTTTTCCAAGAACATCTAGGAGAGGTAGCAATAGACAAGTCACTTTTTTCACAAGAGGTTCAGGTAAGGGTTCTTCAATATCTTTGGTGATCACAGTTACTGGCACAGGTTTAACAACCACACTTTTTTGAAAGGTATATCGGGTACTGTGATAATAAATGTAGTAACTTCTACCGTTCTCATCAAATCTTCCATCTTTATTCAAGTTCATCACCTGGTTACCTGTGTAATCCTTGCTATAATTTGTGCAACATTCCTTCTCATAGATGAACCATGATCAATGATCACAGTATATAGAACAGCTCTTCCACAACTGCCAGTGACTATTCAGGTCCTGAATTGTAGTTCCTCATTGGGGTTAGGCTTTAAATGATCTTTTCAATAATCATCCAATTGTATATGTGTCTTTCCATTGATCTTTTCAGGCATTAGGAGTCTTTTCATTAAATTGTTTGTTTCAGGTCTAACCACACAAAAAGGATGAACTTCAGTCTTCCTACAGTTTTAGAGGTTAATTGTAATGAAAAGTTAAATTTAGCTTATCAGCCTGCTGCACATTAAAGGACTGTTGTGAAATGCTCATGTAATACACACATTTAATCTGTTTATTTGAAAACCGATTTAAAAAGCCATGGAAACTTGCTCAGTAGAGAAGCATACTGGAGGGTTAGACTAAGAGATTGCTAGGTATCATCGGTAACATACTTACTTTTTTATGATTAAAAACATTTGTATGTCAACTACAAATAATGGAAATGTCATAATTATTACTGTTATAGTTTATCTGCAAGTGCAGTACAGAGCATTGAATTGTCAAGTGCATACATGCTTTTAAGGCTTTGGTCTTAAAGGTGACTTTGCTTTCATCACAAAATGGGTGTGTACTTAGTGACTGTTCTTTCTGGACTTAGTTTACTTCTTTATTCAGAAGTAGTTTCGAAAGCCTTTTTTTTTTAAACAAACTAGACTAGATATTTGCATATCAGGAACATTTCTATCAAGCCACTCTAATCAGGTTGGTAAACTTAAAAGTACAGTGCACCTTTACTTTTATTTAAAAAAAAAAAAGCCATTATATTTTACAGAATCCTTCCAAGAACTACTTTTTTAACCAAAGTAAGTCCAAGTGTCTGCAGTTCTCACAAAAAAGCTGCTTTAAGCAAACATTTTGTTTAAGTTATATCATTATTCATCATTCATTTTCTATGTTTGTGTTTTTTTTTTGCCTGTTCCTGCTGGCTATCATGCCTCATTTATCAGATTCAAGCTCATCTTTCAGACTCATCCAGCTGGCCATCAGTCAGGCAGCCATGAGGAGTGTTTGTGCCCTCAAAGAAGTTGCCAGTATCCTGGCTATGAGGACATTTTCATTTTTATGATTTAACCCCCTTCACTGAGTGGGGGAAATGTGCAACTTGTATGCCTTCCTATGCCATTGTACCCACCAGTGTACTTGATGAAGGCTACTGCCAACTGGTAAAGTGGTGAGCAACATGCATGGACCCAGATCAAAGGCTCACCTCCTTCCTCCAAATAACTACTACAGCCTGTAGCAGGCTCTACCTCTCTCCCCCCTCAGGATAGTCACAGTCATTCTGTTTACCAGCTCTGTCAAGCACTACAGCTGCTAATCAAATTCAGGTTATCTGAGCCATAGCTGGGCTTCATTGCTCTATGTTACCAGACTGGCATTCACTGTATGTTTTAATGTAAGATATTTAAAATAAACATATAATTAAACAGTATATCTATGACTGGCTGCAATGTATTTAGATCTCATTTATTCTGTTATTCAAAGATTATTGATTATTCAAATTCAATTTTCAAAGACATTTATTTATTTATGTTTATTTTAAAATGTAATCTGTGTACTGGATTCAAATGATTTGTCATGCAACTTAGTGTTTTCATTTGCGCTATAATTCAGTACTTCTGTGTTTTTATAAATTTAATATATTCTTGATATATGGATCTATGTTGTTACATCAAAATTGCAGAACATCAAACTGTATGTGGTCAAGGTCATATGATGAAGTTCCATAATTCTGAAAACAAAAAAGCAAAAAAAAAACAAACAAACAAAAAACTCTGTTTGTACCCCCATATCTCCTGCTAATTATGTATACCAACTCTGAGACTGTAGTACAGTGGGAAAAGGGTAAATTCCCCTGTCCCCCTGTACTGTGATCTCCATACAACTGCTTTAACTTTTCGGAAAGTCGGTCATATGGTCTCGACCATATGGAGTTGAAATTTATATATATATATATATATATATATATATATATATATATATACATACATGTGTGTTTTTATATATATATATATATATATATATATATATATATATATACATACACACACACACACCAGTATTTCAATAAATGTAATACACTTCACCTTTACTGTATTACCTCTCACTGAGGAGTTTATAAGTTTAGTTTAATTTTTCTTTGTGAAAGTTTTGTGATATAATTAATTTTTCCTTCATCTATTCAAGGTGTTAACTGGCCACTTCACTGATTGTTAAACCAATTTGTACAGTACTTAGGCACTTGAATAAATTCTGATAGACTGTTGTTTGAACCACATACTAACATACCTACTCATATATTCAGGCTGCCCATCTAAAATCTGTGAACAGCTAAACAAAATGGAGTCCTAATTTAAGACTGGCATAATTTCAGATATATTAAAGTACCACAGTAGGAAGGTTATGTCTCTTAGCCAAAATTGACATTACTATAGATGCTGGACTCCTCTTTAGTGCAGTATTTGTACCTGCATCAAAAGCATTTTACTCAGACTACTAACTCCTTATAGCTGCAGAAAGGTGGAGCTGCTCATTTATCTTAAGAAACCATACATTGCCTGGTGAGTCGCTTAAAATTAGTGTTAATTAGTTTTACAAAACCTGCTATGATTACTGTTGTAGAACCTATGTTTTCCTGTTTCAGTTTTAATGAATGGCTTCTCATGTGTATCACTATAGTATTTATAATAAGTGTATTTATCATGATTCTAGTCATTAATACTCTGCAAACAAATGGAGTATCATACATTTCCTTTTTTTAATTCCCCCTCCCCAGAAGACCAAGCCTAATGGCTTCACTACCTTCATCTATTTGGCAGATTTGTTCAGTGGTAGTGGGAGATGGGAACCCTTCAGGTGAGGCAAGAGCCCTGTGGCCCATTTGTACCTTCCCAGGAATCCTAATGAGCTCAACCACTCCACAGTGACAGGTTGGAGAGAGCAGGCCAACTTGCTGGCCTGCCGTCTTCTCTGGTTGAGCAGCGCCTGCTCTGTGGAAGCTTTTCTGAGCTCTGCTGTAGCTGCCTAATGATGGTTAGAATTTCTGAGCTCTAATATAGCTGCCTAACAAGGGTTAGAATTTCTGAGCTCTGCTATAGCTGCCTAACGAGGGTTAGAATTTCCCTGCATGCCAAGTTCCCCTCCACTTACTGTGCAGTCTCACACAGCAACATGGGCTCACTTAGGTCAAACTTCATGGAATGTATATGCAGTGCTCCCACTAGGTGTCACCCGTGTGGTGAGACAGGACTACCTCCTTCTTCCCAGAATGAGCAAGTGGCAACACCTGCTCATTCCCATCCTCTGCCTGCAAGCTCTTAAAAGTTTCTGAGCTGTTATTCAAACTCAAGTCACCTGTAACAATGTCAGGGCTTTATCTCTCTGTAAGTCCCACACCAACAACAGCACTGAGGGAATGAACACCAATATAAAATCCACAGTGCCACAATAATGCAATAAGACTCCTTGATTTCAGTAGTTACAACCACATTGAAGAATGTGTGTAAAACTCTTGTACTGAAAATGGTTTGTTGTATGTGGATGCCATTTCTGTCATATTGCTTAAATACTGTGTGGTTTAGATCAAGTCCAGTGTGTGTATTTTTGGAATACATTGAAATGTCTGCCATTAGATGATGCAAGACTTGAATTTAGTCAGGTTTCTTAATATACTCAATAAAATAGCCCCATAAAAAAGACAGAAAATAGAAAGTAAATACCACTCCATGGCTAACACAAACAACTAAAGAATTAACCCATAAAAAAGCCTGTAAATCCTAGCTAAAACAGAAAACACAACAAAGCTACTAGAGATTCAGTCTACACTGCAACCTCACTAAAAGAAAATTCAATGCAGAAAAAAACACTTCAAAACTCTAACCAAAGCAACCCTAATTGTTTTATGTCATCATGAGTAAGCTCCTGCATCCAAGCAAAGCCAAGCAACCAACTTCCTCTCTCAACTTTCAAACAGGAGCTATTGACACCAACTTCAACATTCACTGCATCCAAACTGTTAACAAACTTATTAAAATCAACAGCAATATTAACCCTCCTAGCTATCTACACACTGTCATTCACAATAATTCTTTCATTCTAAAACCAATCCAGACATCCACAATAAAAAATATCTACTCAGATTAAAACCCACAATGTTAGCCATAGAGAACTTCCCAAAAGAGTCCCTTAAATCTCTGCTGATGCAGTATCCTACCTTGTATCCATATTAATCAGGAAATCCAATCAAGAAAACTACATTCCAACTATCAGGAAAAAACACCTTACATCTTGTCCCTACATAAATGAGGACACTGTTCAGGGCTATCAAACTACAGGCCAATTGCTATCCTCCCCCACCCCTCTCAAAATCATAGAATATTACCTTTGAGGGATTGTAACAGTTGAATGTGAATGCATCTTTATCTCTCCTACTAAACATGGATTTAGACCAAGTCATAGCACAACTGCCTTCTTTGTCTTTGTCAGTGCCATCAACCTTAACAGAAACAATGTCAAAATGGTTTCCTCACTCTTCTTTGATCTGTCAAAGGCTTTAGACACTGTATCACATGACAAACTGCTCCAAAAACTACACTGTACAGGTCTCTGCATTCAAGCCTCCAGTGGTTCAACAGCTGTTTGACCAAAATGCACCAAACTTTAAAGTAACAGAGATCTATCTTCTTTCTTCTGATCACTGTTGGCGTACCTCAAGGATCTATTTTAGGACCACCTGCTATTTAATACATACATAAATGACATCCACAAAATGTGTGTGCATCCCTTATTCGCTACTCAGATGACTGAACACTCATCTGTGTAGCTGACAATCTGTCTAAAGTCAAAACAATTACCCAGCATTCCTTCTCTTTCACTGAAGCTTGGCTAGACAGCATCTAACCTCTGCTAAATCCTTAAAAAGATGCTTTTCTTTACCACTGACTCTCACTCAGGCACAAGTTTGGATTTCTAAATCAATTCCTCAAACAGCACATACATTCATAGGGTTACTGATACTAAACTGCTAGGTGTCACTATAGATGAAATCATACAATTTAACATGCATTTAGAAGTTCTCATCAAAAAGATACATCAAAAACATGGAACATTACACAGAATAAAAAAGTACCTCATTGAATTTAGTACAAAAAGGCACATCATCCTCCCACCTACTATCAATGCTTCTTTATGTCTCCCCAGTATTTGTAAATCTCCATGCCAGCCAAGCTTTCATGCTACAGCAATACCACAACCATAATTGTCAGGTTTGCCTGCAGCCTCCCTTATATGCTCTGTTACTGCATAGCCTCCCCAAACATTTAACTGGCTAGATACTCATAGCCCACAACATTGTGCATAAACTTAAAAAGTGTCCCACCCTGAAAAAGTATCTTTCAACCATATGTACTTTCTGAAGCCACACTTAGCAAACAAAGCCTTACTGTTCACTGACAAAGCAAATAACTGAGCAGCAGAAGCTATTTATTCCACTCACATCACCAAACTGTAGATGTCACTAACTCTGCCACTAAGACACAATGACAACCTGTGCACTTCCACAGATCAGCTTAAAGATCATCTCAGTGAGCCCTGGCTAAGTTACTGCTCCTCACCAGTCTAACTATAACACAAACAGGTAGCTCTATTACCATTACAACCCCACATTTGTCTTGCTCATCAAAACAGTTGGACCTTAGTAATAAGCAATGAATACTCAACAGTGTGAAAGTACGGACTCCAAGTCAGATTGCCGACCAGTCATGAGTGGAGTCCCACAGAGATCGGTCCTGGGTACTCTCCTGTTTGGCATCTACTTCTCAGAAGTCCAGGCCAACACGGAGGAACTCTGGTGGACCAAATTTGCAGACGACTGAAAGCTGGGAGCCATTATTAACTCCCCAAGTGATGCAGACATCCTACAGAAAGGCCTCACTGAGACCAATGACTGTTGTCAAAACCATGGCCTTAAGCTTAATACCAAAAAATGTGTCATCATCCCCTTTGGGAAAAACTCAGTTCCCATTAATTACCGCATCACCGTGAGTCCACTGAAGGCATTATAAGTGATCTGGGGACACAGGTTGACAGCAACCTCTCCTTCAACCACCACATTGCCACTGTGGTCAGAAAGTCCTTCTGTGTGGCACATCTCATTACCAAGGGTTTTGCATCCAGGAAGAAAGAGGTCATCATTTATTTCTACTCTTCCCTCATTAGACCAATCACAGAGTATAAAGCCCCATTTGGCATGTACCTCACTAGCCACCTACAACAGCTGGAGAGGCCACAAAAGTATCACACAAAGAGGATCCTAAGCCTTAAACATATGTCCTATGTGGACAGACCCAAGAAAACTTCAGCTAGTCTCTATCTCATATTGTCTACTAAGAGGCAGTCTCTGCTTGACTTACAAAGCCATGTCTGACCCAGCTCTGTCAGAAATGCTTCATCTAAAGAAATCCCAGTCCCTCCGCACCACACGCTCCAGAGACCTCAAACTTATCACCACGATCAACAGAACATACTGGACGGACAGGTTCATAACCCAGAGACTGCCCATGCTCTGGAATAGACTTCCCATACATGTCAAGCAGAGCACTTCACTAGCCCTCTTCAAGAGAAACTTGATGGGTGGATGTGAAATACAAAGTTCACCCCAGGGATCACTCCAGTGATTCTACTTGATAGAGGCACTTGGAACTAACGACGGCACAATGCCAGGGCACTTCTATGAACTAGTTTTGTAAAGGCCCCAGGGCCATTAACCTAGTACACATCTATGAACCTTTGAACCTATAATTGTAAATAAAATAAATACAATTCTCTTGTAACTGCTGCTATATCGCTCCTCTTAGACTAACACTTTTTGGTACTACTGTCCAATACTGACACTGTTATACCCGTAAGTTACTACTTACTAGTCTACCCTGAAGTGTACATTACCCTAAAGTGACTTGAATAACCTAACTTCCATTTTAAAACAGATATTTATATGTTTATATGTTTACTCATGCATATCCACGTTTACAGCCGTTCCACTACAAATACTTGTATATGATGTTGTGATTGCACCACCTTGAATGTATAGTTATATTTAATATGTTTTTGTGTAATGTGAACCAATTCAATATGCTTATGAGTATCATTTTCTAAAAATGCACTGCAAGGACACTAATGTTTAATTTACTTGTGTTAATTTGCATTGTACTAATAAATCTTCTCTTCCCGGGCTTCTGATGAAAAATACATTCTATAACAAGTTGGACAGCCCTGATCAACAAATGAAAATAATAAATAAATAAGTAAGTAAATAAATAAATAAATAAATAAATAAAGAGTGTATATAATTAACAAGCTTCTCAAATATGAAACGATTGCCAACTACAAATAAAATGTTTCCAACTTCTCTAAAAAGCACATAAATCAGTTTGTTTGCATAGAAGGTGAAACTGTTTACATAGTTTTGGTAATAATAATAATCCATGTCTGGAAAGGGCACAGTTTTTTTATCAGGTGAGGATTTTTTCTATAACTACTGTATGTGAGTGCAGGGGTTTCCCTTAAGCTACTTACATCCCTTCTTTGTAACTTTACTTTTCTCATGGGCTTTTTTACAAAGTAGAATGAATGTATTTTATGCCCAATGACTACAAAAATATCAACTCCAAGTCTCTGACAGAACAAGCCACATGTAAGTGGGGTTTCCACTTCCATTTGCACTGAGTGTTGTCTCAACAATAGCAGGCACTTTTTGCTGTATATAATAAATGTGTGTTAGGTAGGCACATTGGTCATTCAGCAGCACCACATGCAAAAACATTTCAAAGGGCAACACTTGCGGACAATTCGTTTCTATTGTAAGAACACTGGAGCACAAGTTAACTGGCTGGCGAATTTATTATAACTTTTCTTAGTTTTGGCAAAGCCAGAGTTAGATATAATACAAATGTATAGGAGGTGAAGGAGAAGAGCCCTCTATATAGTGGTATGCCAACTGAGTCCCCTAAATAAAAATAATAAAAAAAAGTGTGTCAAACCGCTCGAGTCAATCATTCTGAACTGTGTAGTCTTTTATCATTGTTACAATGGCAGATATTCACTGAAATCTCTTTTGAATATTTGTTTCCTCAGTTTTGCAAATGCTTTATCCATTGAGGTTTATATATAAAGAATAAAACCACATCTATTTTTACTACTGGAGTGCAGAAGGAAACTAAACATTTTTAAAATATTAGGTAAGCAAAATGTTCATAACAGATTTGTAAAACAAAATGTAAAGTTCCTGCGCATTTTGGCATTTTTACTGCAATGGCTACTAGATCCTGTTTCTGTAAACTCAGAGTCTACAGAAGGAGAGCTAGAAAAGTACACTACAAGTAGTAAATATGGGGTTACATATGTCATTCATTCTTCACACAGGAATATTCAATATAATTGTAATGTTCTGACTCTGCATAATTGTTTGTGTAGTAACATATTTAATAAAATAACACTGAAGTTTAATGAAATGGTTTTGCCTGATACTCCTTCAGAGACGTTGGCTGAAACTGTCATTAATTTGACACCAGCAAAATCTTTTTTGGTGTTTTACTTTTTTTTTTACTTTTTTAAACAATATTTGAATTGACATTTCTGCTTTACTCAGATGTTTTGCTTCTGCTAGTGCAATCACAGTCTGGCTTATGTTTTGTTGTTTCTTTTGTCTGCTTTCAGAAAAGTATCTATGCATGTTGCTGAGTTTATTCACTAGGGCTTTACTGCCTTTGCAGACCTGCACATTTTGGTAAGTGTCATCAGAATGACACAGCAGTGTAGTATGGTGCTGAGGGCAATTTCATATATCCTTGATTTAATCACTGTTCTCTTGTTTGGCGGTTTTCCTGTTGCCAAAATGTTTATCTAATATTTATTGGTCATCAGCTATATGCCCACAATATGGATTCAATAAAGTTACCTTCATCAAAGCAGAAGAGCAGTAAAGTTATGAATATATCCAATAAAGCAATATAGATCACTTTCCTGGAACACACGAATATATATGACAAAATCTTGAGTTTAGCTTCATAAGCACAGTTTGTTACAGCTGAACTTAACTTCACATGCACACACACACACACACACACACACACACACACACACACACACACACACACACACACACACACACATACATATATTTAACATTTGTTTACCCGGAAAGTCCAACTTGGAATGATGCCAATTTTCAGCAGAGGCCTGGGGAGAAATGCTCCAGAAGCATGTCTTTGTGATGTGGGAGGAAACCGGAGCACCTGGAGGAGACCCACACGAACACAGGTAGGATATGCAGAATCCACACGGAAGGCACCCCACGCTACCACTGCGCCTATATATATATATATATATATATATATATATATATATATATATATATATATATATATATATATATATATATATACACACACACACACACATCCAGAAGGTAAACCACTTTATGTCAGAAATGGAAATGTTGACTTCCTAGTGCATGTATGCTGAGGTTACTTCTCAGCATGTGCAACTATTACTTCAACCCCCCCCCCCCCAAAACAATGCACAACCAATGCACCAAATGCAAGAACTTTTTATGAGGACACTGCACCAAAAAGAATATATTCTACCAGTTTATTGAATAATCCAACATGATTGTCAATTGAAATAATCAGTTAAAGCTTGACATGCATTTTGTCCCAAATGCTATACAAAATGGATCTTCTCAAAACATCATGTTACCATCAAACCTTAGAATTTACGGATTGTTACAGATTACTTAATCAACCATTTCTAAATTCTTCTTCTTTCGGCTGCTCCCGTTACGGGTCGCCACAACAGATCAACTGTTTCCATTTCTTCCTGTCCTCTGCATCTTGCTCTGTCACACCAACCACCTGCATGTCCTCTCTCACCACATCCATAAACCTTATCTTAGGCCTTCCTCTTTTCCTGTTACCTGGCAGCTTCATCCTTAGCATCTTTTTCCCAATATACTCTGCATCACTCCTCAGCACATGTCCAAACCAACGTAATCTTGCCTCTCTGGCTTTGTCTCCAGACATTCCAACCTGGGCTGACCCTCTAATATACTTATTCCTAATCCTGTCCATCCTCGTCACACCCAGTGCAAATCTTAATCTCTTCAATTCTGCCACATCAAGCTCTGACTCCTGCCTTTTTGTCAGTGCCACTGTCTCCAACCCATATAACATAGCTGGTCTCACTACCCTCTTGTAGACCTTCCCTTTCACTCTTACTGGTACTCGTCTGTCACAAATCACTCCTGACACTCTTCTGCACCCACTCCATCCTGCCTGCACTCTCTTCTTCACCTCTCTTCCACACTCACCATTACTCTGAACTGTTGATCCCAAGTATTTAAACTCATCCACCTTTACCACCTCTACTCCCTGCATCCTCACCATTCCTCTATCCTCCCTCTCATTCACACACATATATTCTGTCTTAGTCCTGCTGACCTTCATGCCTCTTCCCTCTAGAGCATATCTCCACCTCTCCAGGGTCTCCTCCACCTGCTCCCTACTCTCACTACAGATCACAATGTCATCTGAAAACATCATAGTCCACGGGGACTGCTGTCTGATCTCGTCTGTCAACCTGTCCATCACCATTGCAAATAAGAAAGGGCTCAGAGCTGATCCTTGATGTAATCCCACCTCCACCTTAAATGCATCCGTCACTCCCACTGCAGACCTCACCACTGTCACACTACTTTCGTACATATCCTGTACCACTCTTACATACTTCTCTGACACTCCCGACTTACTCATACAATACCACAACTCCTCTCTAGGCATCCTGTCATATAATTTCTCTAAGTCCACAAAGACGCAATGCAACTCCTTCTGACCTTCTCTCTACTTCTCCATTAACACTCTTAGAGCAAACATCACATCTGTAGTGGTCTTTCCAGGCATGAAACCATACTTCTGATCATTAATCATCACCTCTCTTCTTAACCTAGCTTCCAATACTCTTTCCCATAACTTCATGCTGTGACTGATCAATTTAATCCCTCTGCAGTTACTACAGCTCTGTACATCACCCTTATTCTTAAAAATCGGTACCAAAACACTTTTTCTCCATTCCTCAGGCATCCTCTCACTTTCCAAGATTTCATTAAACAATCTAGTTAAAAACTCCACTGCCATTTCACCTAAACACCTCCATGCTTCCACAGGTATGTCATCTGGACCAACAGCCTTTTCGTTCTTCATCCTCTTCATAGCTATCCTTACTTCCTCCTTGCTAATCCACTGCTCTTCATGATTCACTATCCGCACATCATCCAACCTTCTCTCCCTCTCATTCTCTTCATTCATCAGCCCCTCAAAGTATTCTTTCCATCTCCTCAACACACTCTCCTCACTTGTGAGTATGTTTCCCTCATTATCCTTTATCACCCTTACCTGCTGCACATCTTTACTAGCTCGGTCCCTCTGTCTAGCCAATCGGTACAGGTCCTTTTCTCCCTCCTTAGTGTCCAACCTTTCATACAACTCTTCATATGCCTTATCCTTACCCTTCGCCACCTCTGTCTTTGCCATGCACCTCATCTCCTTATACTCCTGTCTACTTTCTTCTTCTCTCTGATAATCCCACTTCTTCTTCGCCAACCTCTTTCTCTGTATACTCTCCTGTACTTCCTCATTCCACCATCATGTCTCCTTGTCCTCTTTCCTCTTTCCAGATGTCACACCAAGCACCTTTCTAGCCATCTCTCTTACTTGCTCTGCTGTAGTTACCCAGCTATTCCGTAACTCTTCACTGCCACCCAGTGCCTGTCTTAACTCTTCCCTGAACTCCACCTCACAATTACCCTTTTTCAATTTCCACCATTTGATCCTTGGTGCTGCCCTCACACTCCTCCTCCTCTTCTTGATCACCAATGTCATCCTACAAGCCACCATCCTATGCTGCCTAACTACACTTTCCCCTGCCACCACTTTACAGTCTCCAGTCTCCTTCAGACTGGCCCTTCTACATAAGATATAATCCACCTGTATGCATCTTCCTCCACTCTTGTATGTCACCCTATGCTCCTCCATCTTGTTAAAATATGTATTCATCACAGCCATGTCCATCCTTTTCACAAAATCCACTACCATCTGACCTTCTGCATTTCTTTGCTTAACACCATACCTACCCATCACTTCTTCACCCCTTCCTCACCAACATGCCCATTGAAATCTGCTCCAATCACCAGTCTCTCACCCTTGGGTACAGCCATCACTTCATCTAACTCACTCCAAAATTTTTCTTTCTCATCCATCACACACCCAACTTGTGGAGCATATGCACTAACAACATTCATCATTACACCATCAATTTCCAGCTTCATAAACATCACTCTATCTGACAGTCTTTTCACCTCCAAAACACTCTTAGCATACTGTTGCTTCAGAATAACCCCTACACCATTTCTCCTCCCATCCACACCATGATAAAACAATTTGAACCTGCCTCCAATACACCTAGCCTTGCCCCCCTTCCATCTGGTCTCTTGCACACACAATATACCAACCTTCCTTCAGTCCATCATATCAGCTAGCTCTCTCCCTATACTAGTCATACTGCCAACATTCAAAGTTCCGACCCTCACTATCACCGTCCTAGCCTTTACCTGCCTTTGGGCATGCCTTCCCCCTCTTCTCCTCCTTCTAACTGGCAATTAAAAAACACCAACCACAATCATTACAGAATTAAAAGTAAAAACGAGTTTGTCTCAATTAAAGTGGACTGGTAGTTCATAAATAATCTAGAAAGACTTTCCATTACTAACACACAACTCTTTCACTAAATTTTTAAAACCATTAAGATATATAAATGTACAGATGTAAAAACACCTTAATATATACAAATGAGTAATTGCTATGGTAATGTTAAATAATAAAAATTAAAAAGATAATAATAAAAATTGGTATCTTGATTGCCCCCTATGCATTATTCACAATTTAGCCGCCCTTTATTTCAGGAAAGGATGTAAGGGATACACTATCAGTAATACCTGGAAAATGGGTTGTATCTAATCTTAGCTGCCAAATAAGGTCCCTATAACCCAATTTTTATTCCCAGGATTGGGGGGGGGGGGGCACCTTTTCGAGAATAGTAAATAAAAATATTTTGTATAATGTGCAATTAATAGAATGTCCAAACAAGGTGTTATTATTGCTGCCCCTAGAAATATCATAGTGGTGCTCATAACCACTGTAGTTTTAGTAATTTCTCTTCAATCATTAAAATGAGAATATAAATTTTCACATTCGATAGGTCCAATCTAATTTAAGTGAGGTACTACAACATGTGGCTCATGTAACCAGTGTAAATATATTTGTGAAAAAGATATTATTATACTAGAGAATTCCTTAAAAATGGTTATATACGCAAAGTGTGGGTTACTAAAGATATTATTTATCTTGCAACATGTCCTGGATGTCCAGCATTTTATGTTGAAAAAAACAGAAATCATGCTTAAAAAATGTATTTATAAGCATTTTTATATTTATAGGGGCAGCACTAATAACGCCTTGTTTGGACTTTCTATTAATTACACATTATATAATAACTACAGTAAAAATAGTACATAAATGCATCTGCAAAAATGGTTTTGGTAAACATGTTTCACAGATCTTACTTGGACACGAGGAAAGATTTTTTTTGTTCTGTTGTTTTTCTGATTGACTGGTTTTCTGTAACATATTTATTGACTTCCTACTAAGTTGTTTTGTACTGCAGAAGTGTAGACAAAGAAGGGGTCATTTAATTAACTTTCTTTAGGCACTACATGCATGTTTTCTACAACAGTAGTTTAGTTGTTATGCCTCTTATTCACAAACATAAAGGGGCCATGTTATTTCCTAATACATGTCTGCCCTTTTAAAATTTATTGAAGTTATTCTTTATGGTCAAGACAATAGAAGTGAACACCAAGGACAGCCTTGATATGATCTACATTTATTCTTAATTAATGACATGAAGCATTAGTACTAATTTAACATTATCTACATTATCTATAATTATTATTATCTATTATTATTACAACATCTGTTTCTACTGTGATTTCTCAAGTTATATGCAGGTGAAGCTACAACCAGGCTACATCATAATTTTGATAAAAAATAGAACAAAAAGTACGTTTTGCAAACTCTCTTCTACTTGCATGTGAGCAGTTTCACATTGCCACATCCCTTATTAATATACCAACTCTACAGTCACGTAACCACAGAGAAAGGGAAAAAGTAAAAAGTAAAATGAAAGGCAGTGGAGTCTTTGCCATCACTGTAGCAGAAACAACATCACAGTAATTTTCTATAACAAACACCAGTCTACAAGTTTCAACTCATTCAGTAGGTACAATCTCATGTTTCAAACATGATCACCAGAAGAACCATCAACTACAGACCATAAAAATATTCTTCAATCATAAATGTGCCTAACCTAACTGAACTGTTTAAGTATGGGATTACAATACTGTTAAAAAGTCAACCATAGCACATTTTGCCAAACATCTCACTTCTAAAGTACTGTTTTCTTAACTTGAGATAGGAAAAAAAAACAAAACAAAACAAAAAAACATTCTGATGTAAGGGGTAATCTTGCATACCACTCAGATAGGGATTGAAATCCATCCTTTTTTCTGTCAAACCTACTGACTGTCTGTCTTTGTGTCTGTTTGCCTATCTGTGTCTATATATGACTATTTTTCTAAAAATCTATATGTAACTGACTCTGAGCTGATGGAAGCCCCCACACCTACCAAATGCAGACTGAACTTCATCCTCCTTGCTATTTAATATAATGAACTCTTAGGATACCACAGCTCAGAAAAATAAATAATTCCCGAATTCTGGCAAGTGTGTAAGCTGAACTGAAATTTAGAAAGCTGCCTGCTTTTTTAGCTGCACTGACTTTACTTAACATATCTGCTTTAGAAAAAAGACAGATCCAGCAAATGACCTAGTACTACACAATATTGTTCCTCTCTACATGCAACTGATTAACCTGTTCTGAGGTCACTCTTCATGGATACCTAAAACCACAAATAGGACTCAGTTACTGACCTGAGAGTACATTTATATTCAGATTAGAGCGCTTCTTCTTCTATACATGATGAAGTATAAGATAAGTTTAACTGGCTTCTGGTTGCACTTAAAATTTTTCTCAAACAATCATCTCTCTGTTCATTAGATTCCTTCTCTCCTTCTAATATGCTTATTTGTTTGAGGGGGAACAAGTACAGGATATGCTAATGTAATACATACTTTGCAGGAACATCATACCTCTCAACCTCTTAACTCAAGAAATATGGACAAAGCCTAAAATAATGGGGCCAAAAATTGGGACATATTTTAAATATTGCTGTTATAAACTCAGAATGTTGATTTGTGTTAGCGTGAATTTTCTAAAAGACATGAAGTCTGAAACTCAAATGTATGTCAGTATTTAGTGACTTCAGTCATCAGTGATTTTCTAGAAACCACACATTTTATGAGGAAAAGACCACAATTATGAGGCAAAAATGGGATATTCTGCAAAATTCTGGACAGTTGACAAATGTGAGTAACATGGTAAGAATACCAGAAGTTTTCCATGACATTTTAATTTTCTTAATATGCTTCATATTCTACCTGATTATGTTACTGGTTTAAATCCATTAGTCACTATAGACCCTATATTCAGACCACACTTCATACATGTTTAGCTCAATATGCAGCACAAATTAATGCAGGGTGTGGGTGATTCGGAGAGACAAATAGTGCAAATGTGAAATGTGAAAAAATATTGTGGTATGCAGAGCCAGATAACGGTCAGTGGTCCTAGGCAGGGTAATGAAATGGAGACACCCCTGCAGTCATACCAGTATCTCAGTTTTCATGAAACACTATTCAATCCTGTCACTATGAATATTATTTTCTTCTTTACTTTTTCAATAAACAAAGAGGTTATGATTTAATTTCAAGCTTATTTCAAGTTTTACAGCAAAAACACTGACAGATGCTTGCTAAATAAAACAAAATAGTCTCACAATGAAAACAAACAGCATGAACAACAGTAAACTTCTCCTTTGAAACTCATATTTGTCAAAACTGCATCTGGCAACCTATAAAACTACAACAAACATGACAGAATTCAAAGTCAGATAGTTGCTAATTAGTGGTGTACTGTATGCCATGTGAAGAGTACAGGAATTCAAAAGACAAATATTTAAGGTCCTTGCTAACAGGTTTGGGCTGCCCATTGGAAGCAAGTTTTCCTTTTCAGAGGCATCCCAGGAATACTGTCTGGTGAAGTCACATAGTCAGTATCATCTAGTAAAAAACAAAGGCTGAGGGAATCAAACCTCGCACTACAGATGCATGTAACAGCTCATAGCCTTACTCATCTGCTCCAAATACAGACAGACTGTTGCAGCCCAATGGAGTGCATTTCACACCCATATATGTGCAAAAAACAAGCTAAATTAAAAATGTATTCATAGTTAAAATATTAACATTAAACTTATAGACTTCATGTTGTCCAGTTTGTTTAAAAACAAATAATAGTAAACAAAACAAGGAAACCAGCAATTGTACCTAATGAACATGGATCATATAATGATGCTCATGTTTTTTCTTTTCTTTTCCTCCCAGGAAGAATAACTTGTGTCTGACAGATACTTGCAAATATATGTACTGTTCCATTCACCAAAGCAAAGGCCAGGATGTGTGAGTAATTTGTTGAAGCAATGAAATCTACTTTTATATGACCTAAAAGAGATCCTAGCATACCAAAAGATGACTTGGGAGGGGGAATGTTAACCTAGGCTGTTCTCAGCAAATGTGATTAAATACTGAACTTCACTGTGAATATCTCGTGGAAGCTGAAGGATCTCTGAGCAATGTTTTGAGACTCGTGAACACGCCTTACTTTAAAGAGGCAGTTGTAGAAACAATGATGGGATTGAGTCTATTTCTTTAACTCAGCACAAACAGCAGTGATCATACTGTATGTTAATCATACCTGAACTATTAGTTGTGTGGACTTCATAGTCCTATTCAAGCTGATAACATTCGAAAGGCAGATTTTGTCTTACTGTAATTTAATTGTGGTACTTTATTTGCAGTATTCAGTGACAAAATTAAATTAATTACATGAAATGTGAGAAAATGACTTCAGTTGAACAACAAAAGCAAAAAGCTGCTTGTCTTTTACTGATTAAAAGACTTTCTCACATCTAAATGTTCATTCTGACTCACACTTGCAGGCAGTAGTGATCCATCCATGGATGTGGCAGTTAGGAATGCCACACTTAACTAACAGACTGGTTTTAGGTACTGAGTTAATTAAGAACACTGTGACAATTAAACAGTTACATGGTTACAGGGATACATAAATGGATAAGATCCTGTTGAAAATATTGAAAGTGCTTGATATTGTTAGGGTGCTCTGGTTAATGTGCCTTTTGTTGCTTTGTGGAAGGGTTGGATGGTATCCCTGGCCTGGCAAACTGGGGTGGTAGTTTCTATTTTCAGAAAGCAGGCAGAAGGATGTGTTCCTGTTATATATCATTTTAAGCTGATTTAGTGACGATTACTTCAGAGTGCTACGGAAGACTTCATATAGATAAGCTTATGAAATGCAGTTACTATCCTGATAGTGAAACCGAGGACTATTTCTTTCTTCTTGCACCAACACTGGAGGATTCATAGGAGTTTTCAAGCACTGTCTTTAATTGTTTTTTTTTCTCAAATATTTTTTTTATTTTCAATTAAAATAACATTTACATAAATTTTTTAAATATCATTTTAAACAACTATATACAATATTTACAATAGCCTGACTTTCAATTATAACACTGTGTGTTATTAAATATAGAATTAACAGATCAGTTATCAGAGATACAATACTGATTATTGCAGAGTATCCAACAAATATATAACTTTCTTCCAAGGATTATTTACCAATGGCCTGGGATAGATTCATAATTCTTTGATTTTTATTTCCATCAATGCAGTTGTCTTCAGTAAAGTGTATTAATTTTTCCAAGGTCAGGGGTGTAATTGAATTCCACCTTCTGGTTACACATTTCCTAGATATAGCAAGTATTGTCCATAACAAATACATATTTGTCTTATTCAGGTGGGGACCTTCATTTACATTTAGTATTATCAATATTTTAGTTAAGGTAAAGGATTCATTAAATAAAGCTTGTAAAAAATGATTAATAAAATCAAATCATATTGGAATGGAATCACATTCATAAAAAATATGAATCCAGTCTGCTTTATTTGACTTTTCACACCTCCAGCAAAAAACATTTGTAGTAGTACTGATCTTTTTAATTCTATCTGGTGTTAAAAATGCTCTATGTAAGTGTTTCCAGTTAAATATGTTCCAGTACTGTGTGTGTTAGAAGTGTAATTAACTGATAGTAAGATGTTACTTTTAATTTCTCCTGTTAACTGCAATGACTGACATTTTGTTAAGAACTGCCAGTATGATGGTTTGGGAATTGTTTTATATGTTATTAACTCTTTATATAGATTTGAAATGGAATTTTTCTTTTCACAACTATTATATATAAATTCATACAGAGAACTTATTAGATTTGGAATATCTTTAAATGAGGAATTATTAATTAATCTGCATAAATCTTGAGTGTAAATTAGAATGCTGTGTAAGGTTAACCAGTCCTGTGTTGGAATAGTGCAAGCAGTTTTTATCATATGTATATCTAAAACATTTAATTTATTTACACATTGAAACCAGCATAAGAATCCATTTTGTTCCCAGGAGGTTATTGTATCCCTATATATTTTGTGAGGAAAGTTCTTAATGATGGTAAATGGAGTTTAAAGGTCAAACCAAAGTTTTTGATCTATGTTAGCATTGATAAGTTTCCTAAAGGAATTGAAGTAATAATTAATCAGTGTTGTTTTAGAAGGTTTTGTTATATTATATTGTATACTTATGCATAGTATGTGCCAGGGTTTGTTTGATTTGTCTACTATTAAAACCTTTTTTAACAGATTAAATTCATTTGTTAATATAGCCATTGTTAATTCTTTCCTGTTGGCAAAATAATTTGGGTTTATCCAGTCTATTGTAGTTTTAAGCACAGATGCTTTTATATATATTTCTATTTCTGGGAAGTTCAATCCTCCTTGTTTTCAGGGTCTAATGTGATGAGTTAGAGCTACTCTATTCTTTTTGGGAATACCATAAAAAATTTAGTAAACATGAGTTTATTTCTTTAAGAATGCATCTTTCAGGAATTAACTGTATTGCTAATGCTACATATAGTATTTTTGGCAATAATACCGTTTTTATTAATTGCAATCTGTCTTCAAAAGTTAATACAATTTTGTTCCACTTTTCTGTTATAATTTTATTGTTTCAATCATGTTTTTATAATTTATTAATATTGTTTTGTTTATATTTTTGTATAACACTATTCCTAAATAATTTAGCATAAGTTCTTGTTTTCCTATGATGGATTTATCTGCAACTTGTAGTTCTTTTTTCTTATTTAAAAATAGAAATTTTGATTTTGATCTATTAAAGTGTAGACATGAAATCTTATAAAATGTCTCCACTACTTCTTCTAGCTCTCCTAATGACTCTCTGAAGTTTGATAGGGTTAATAAAATATCATCAGCAAAAAGCATTATTTTAGATATGTACTGGTCATCAACTTCTATTCCTTTTATTCTTGGATTATTGCGTATTATTTCTGCAAGTATTTCTATAGCCAAAACAAATAAAATAGGAGAAAGGGGGCATCCTTGTTTAGTACCTTTTGTTATATGCATATATTCTGAGGTGAAAGGACCTAATTTAATGTAGGCTAAGTTATTAATATATATGTTTTTTTAGTAATAAGATGAAGGGAGGAGGAAATTCAAATAATGCTAAAGTTTTAAATAGATATTCCCAGTTGAGGGAATCAAAGGCTTTTTCTTTGTCTAATCCAATTACAAGTGTTTCTCTATCTCCTTTATTCACGTAATCTATAAGAATAAGTATCCTTTTAATATTATCATGTGTGTGCCTGTTACACAAAAATCTAGTTTGATCATTATTAATTGTCTTTGAAAGTGGGATTTTCATTTTGTTAGCTAGTATTGGCATGAATATTTTGTAATCATTATTCAATAATGATATAGGTCTGTATGAGATGCAAAGGTCTGATGGTTTATTATCTTTTAGAATGGGTGTTATAAGAGAATACTTCCATGAGGGTGGTATTTTTGCTTCTGACTGGACTTCTAGCAAAGTTTTATGAAAAAGGGAGATTACTATTGAAGGGAAGAGTTTGTAAATTTCTGTAATTATACCATCTATCCCTGGAGCTTTGTTAGATTTACTTTCTTTTATGTTGTCAACAATTTCTTTGTAGGATATAGGTTTTTGTAGGTCTAGTTTTAAGTTTTCGGGAATTTTTTTTTATATTGATAAGGTTTGTATCTATGTTTATTTGGTTGGTATCTAAATCTTCTTTTTTGAAGTGTTCCATTTAATGGAACCAAAATGCTTCAAGGACATCTCCTATATCTGATAGTTTTTTCCCTTTTGTTTCATTATATATACTACTAATGTTATTTGCTTTAGATTGTATTTTAATTCTTGTAGATAAGTTATGTAGATATATTGGGGAGGTGGCTAATGAGTTTATTTTTAATTTTTCCAAGGCTAGACAAGTTTTGTGTGTTAGAATTTCATTATATTTTTTATTTAATTCCTCTATTTATTTTTTGACTTCTGGACAATTCTGATTTTTTTTAGATTCTGCTGTCAAGAGTCTGGTTTTCAAGTCTAATTATTCAGATTCCCACTCTCTAACTTTGTTTTTTTTACCAGCTAAGGGTCTTACCAAATAAATACACTTTTAATGAGTCCCAAACCATGACTCTACTGATATCTGTTGCATTATTAATTTCAAGAAATAATTGTAGTTCTGACAACATCCAGGGTCTGAATTCTTTAATTTTCATGATGTATGATGGAATTCTAGATAAGAGGATTAAAAGTTTAAACTCTATTTGGAGCTTCATTATCAGAGCGTCATGATCTGAGAAGGGGCATGAAACTGTTGAGAAGTTGAGGATTTTTGTTTGTAAATCTTGAACTATGAATAATTTGTCTATTCTGGTTTGTGTTCCAAATCTATGGTCTTTATGGGAAAATAAGGATTTATCATCTTTTACTTTAAAAGTGCCTATTAAATTAAATGACTCAATCCATTTTTTAAGGATTTTGAAATAGTTGCAAAAAGACTTCTTGGTGGTTTCAGAAGCTTCTAAGGTACAATTAAAGTCTCCTCCCAGTATAAGATTTCCTTTATAATTTTTGGAAATAAAATCTAGGTGTTTTTTAACCGTTCCTGCACCAATTCCTGGGAACCAATATAAATTAGCTAAGGTCCATATTCTGTTATTAAATTTAATTATACCAAATGCTAGTAGACCTTCTTTGTCTTCATATTTATATATAACTTTTGGAGTGATTATGTTTTTCTTCCAGAGAATTGATACTCCTTTTGTCTTTGTTCTATAGGAGGATTGAGCTAAGACTGTATAGTCCTTAGGGTTCCAAATAAAGCTATCATTAGTCTTAAAATGTGTTTCCTGGAGAAATACTACTTGTGCCTTATTTAGATTTAAATATTTTAGCAAGTTTGATCTTTTATTTGCATTATTTAAGCCATTAGTATTTAATGATACGAATGTTAAATCCATTTCAAGTTATTGTTGGAAGAAACTTTTTGCTTTTTTTTATTTTGATTATAGTAGTTATACCATATTCTCTGATAACATTGGATGCTATTTTATGTGTGTAAACTTGGGAGTGTAATTTAATGTTCTTTCGTCTTTAAATATAAGTATGGTAAAATTCTGGTCAGGCTTTAAAAAAGTAGTTCTGTAAAACATTAATTTTAAAGTATCAAATACAAGTAAATATGAATTTCCCATTAAACATGGAATGAAAGTCATTCCTAATCCAATAGATAAAGATCGATCTATTGGATTATCACTCATACCTTTAACCAACAATATCAACTGAGCTCCATATGTTAAATTATTATATGGAGAATTTTCTTAAAAGAGATATGAAATTCTATATTAGTCTATTATTGTTCTATAGTATTTTATATTATCAGGATGGAATGTTAGTAGTATAAACAATTATTATGTTGACTTAGAAAATATCCAATATTTAGTTACCCATAAGAGATCCCAAACATGTCAGATATGTCATTTTGGATAAATTAAATGCAACAGAGGAGCATACACTAAATACGCCATCAATAAATAGATTATTACTAACATAATTTGACTAAAAGGACTCTACAGGAGACAATGAGTGATTACCAATAAAATATGAATTTACTATAGGTGTACTGTCTTCCTTTACTTTCCCATTCTTCAGCTCACCAACTTCAACTTACACTTATGAAAAGACATGGGTTCTCAGTGGTATCCTGACTCTGAGTAGAGGTGCCCTACATTCTAGTGTGCAGTGCTTTTACATATTTATAGATTTACGAAGCAGATTCTAAGAATGAATTATGATCACCCTGACAATTCCCATCCTGCATAGGGCACCTCCTGCTTCCAGAATGGGTAATCACATCAGGTTTAGAATGAATGTGAAGGTACCTATATGGTAATCGAGACTTACTTTAGGTAAGTATTAATCGAATAGTATTTAGAGCATCTCAGAGAGTGTTTGCGGCAGTTAGAATACTCTTAAGCCTCTCCTCCCTTGACCAAAAGCAAAGATTTCCCTTCCCTTTCTTTCCCTAGTTTTAAATCAGTACCAATAAAAGAAATTCAGCAAACATAGGTAAACAGAAATAACATTCAGTAGTCTGTGTTGTACATGACTTGCAATCCACTAAACAAGTCAGTGACTAACATCACTTTAGTAAACATTATAAAGACAAATTAGAAATAATTTCCTAGCTATTTAAATTTTCTGATAAAGCAAAAAGTTAACAATAAGCTATTTTAACTAAAAGTATAAAGCATTTAAATTTTTCCATGCATGCATACATTTCTACTTATATTTTAGTGTCAATAGCTATCTTTGAAATCTGTACAATACTTCACTTCATCAAATCATTCCTTTTTCAATTCAGGTTTTGTTTTGTCAAAACGGCAACAATATTTCAAGGGCACAATTAATATTTAGACTGTTTCAAATAAATAACTTGTCAGTTGCCAATTGAGTTAGTTTAGAATGTATGGTTAGTGCAAATATAGCATGTTGCAAAAATAATATGTATTTTTTCGTGTGCTCTAGAGACTGTCATATGCAAGTGATATATATAATGTAGCATATATAGAGCAGATAGCTCATGGATTCAGGTTGTTAAAGTAAATTATGCTTATTAATCAGGCAGTTTCATTTAAATTCACAAGTAATTTGGGGACATTTCAGTTGAGTTTCCATGAATGTGTAGTCCAAGTGAGTAATTGAGTCCACTTTTCCTCATGAACATATGTCACAATTCATTAAACTAAGCAGAGTCTAACATCTGTCTAATAATCACTATAAAGACAAAGAATAGTAATTTACTAGCTCTTCAAACTTTCTGATATTGCAAAATGTTGACAATAAGCTATTTTAACTGGAAGACTAAAACATTTCAATACTTCCTTGTGAATATAT
Organism: Protopterus annectens; assembly: GCF_019279795.1. Lineage (NCBI taxonomy): Eukaryota > Metazoa > Chordata > Ceratodontiformes > Protopteridae > Protopterus > Protopterus annectens. The sequence goes on from NC_056731.1 coordinate 746,970,687, forward strand.
ATTTTTACTTTTACTGTAGTGTCAAGAACTGTCTTTGAAATCTATGCAATACTTCACTTCTTGCAAGTCATTCATTTTACAGTTCAGATTATATTTTGTCAAAATGTTAATAGCATTTCAAGGACACATTTAAAATTTAAACTGATATTTTAAATGAATAGCTATCAGTTGCCAAGTGAGTTTGTACAGAGTGTGAGGTAAGTGCAAAGATAACATGTTGCAAAAAGTAATATGTATCTTTTCATATTCTCTAGAGACTGACAATTTCAAGTAACATATAAAATTTAACTGTTATAGTGCAGACAGCTTGTGAAATCAGCATGTTAAAGTGAGTAATACTTTTGGTACTTACGTATTATCGCAACCACATTTCCAACAGGAGAAATGACTTTTTTCTGAGCCATACTCCTGCCAGAAAATGTAGTCCCATAAAGTTTATCCAAGAAAAGTACAAATGTAGAAAGATGTGGTATAAACATTTACTGAAAGAAATGACATCATGTCTGATAGTCTTGTATCTTTAGGTCACATTACTGTTTTTTTGAAGCTGCGTCAACAGAAATGGACAAACTTTGCTTGTAATGAACAGAACTGGTCTCGAGTGTACTGACATGTCTGGAATTATTGTAAGGGCCACAAGTATTTCGAAATCACTGCAGCTACACAATCTCTGTGAATGTTATGTGACAGAAGTGGCCATGGGCAAGCATGTAATGCAAACTGTTTATGTACTGCAGCAGCGCTGCATCAGAAAAAAGCTAGAATTTCCGAAAACCTTGACCGCCGCTAAAATTGGTCTGCTGCCGTTTTTGGAAACAAAAAAAATCCACATTTTACGTACATAACACTGCATCGTACTTTTGACCGTTAGCAAAACAGTTCACAACACATTGCGCAAGTATACATCCATGTGTTAAATCCGTTTTCAAACAGTGAAGTGCATTCATGACATTAAACGTTGAGTTGTGTAAACCCCAAACAAACCTATAATGTTGTCAGTGTTTCAGATGCCCAAAACTGTAATCCACCCTTTTAAAAGGGCAAAGCTGGACTTCTGTATGGAAATGTTACATTTTGCTGGACAATCCCATTGTTTTTCTGCACAAGTATGGCTTGGAGAACAACCGTTTTTCCAGGTGGAAATGTGGTTGTGATAATAGGTAAGTACCATACTTTTTAATCAAGCAGCTACATTTCAGTGCACATGTAGTTTGGGAACATTTCAATTGTGTTTCCAGGAATATGTAAATCCTATGAGGATAAATCATAAAATATTTACAAATAATCCTATTATGTATTTATATTACCTTGTTTAGGTTGTTTTTCATTTTAATAACTAAACAACATTACTTTTTCTTATTATTTGTTATCTGTGAGGCTAAATGCACTTCACAGATTCACAGTGTCCTTAGAAACTGCAGCAAATGGCAACACAAATAGAATGTGAAGAAAGCTTCTCTTCTCTTAAGCAACAGTACATTTTTCCCTCCTTTTTTTATGTACTTGTTAATACTAAAAGGAAATAATTCAATGGACATATGTACATGAATGGAAAATTTCAGAGTTAATCACAAACATGTCCCCAATCCCAATAAGCATAACAGCGACTATCATTACTCTAATAAATATTGTAAAAACAATTAATTAAGTTCACTATTCCAATTAGTCTACCTTAAAACTAGATTATTTTAGACAAAAGCCGAAAGAAGAAGGTTTATCTATGTATATAGATAGTGAGTTATTAAATATATACAGACTATATTAGTATAGTAAATAGAAGCAAATTTAGAAAGGGAGACAAGATGCAGTTAAAATAAATAATGAGAAAAGAGAGAAGAGAGAAAAAAGAGAGAAAATTAAGAGAAAATACACATATACTATGTGTGTTGATTTACAGTATAAATATTTTATGTGCTATATAACCCCCCCTTCTGTGAAAGAAAAGTACCCTGTTTTACATACCTGGGGTAATGTGAAAACTCTCATGTGTCATCTATTTTCAAAAAATATAGATAGATTCCAGTAGTTACCTTTGTTTTAAAATTCCAAACAGTAAAATTGGTCCTTTAAAGTAATGTTAAAACAATTCATATCACAGTAGATGCTTTGAGAGATTTGACTGTAACAGTATCTGTCTTTTGCTTCTTCTTTTTGACATCTGTCCAAACATTTGTTTCTTTTGTTCTCTTGAGAGAAGGTGACATCTAATCCATATCTTCTGGTAAAGTAATCACATTATTAGTTTTACTAAATGAAGAGGCTTCCTCTATGTCAATAAAAGTCCTCATCCCGTTGGCATACAGTATTCTTATCTTAGCTGGATATGCAAGTTGTGACTTGATGTTATTTTGTTTCAGAATCTTTATCATTGGCCACACTTTTTCCTTTGTTCCATTATTCTAGATGAATAGTCGTTATCAAATCTTATCAGGCTCTGTTTATATTTTAGAGGTGCCTTCCTCCAAGCAGATCTTAAAATCAGTTCATTGTCCAAGTATGAAAGAAATTTAATAATTATTGACCTAGGAGGAGAGTTTGAATTAGTGGCAGGTTTCCCAAGAGCTCTGTGTGCCCTTTCAATGCCAAAGGAAAGTCATTCTTTTAAATTTAAAAAGTCAGGGATCCAGCTTGATAAAAAGGAAATAATATCCTCACCTTCTGTGTTTTCAGGTAATCCAAAAATCCTGATGTTGTTTCTCCTCACCCTATTTTCCAAGTAATCTACTTTATTAACCAACCAAATGTTTTGTTTAAGAAGCAGTTCTTTCTGTTTCCTCTTCCATGAGTCTGCTTTCTAAGTCATTTAGAGAAACCTTTATTCCTGTTATCCTTGTCTGGTGTTGTTGTAGCAATTCCTTGAGGGTATCAGCCTGTTTTTGACTGCTTGTTTTAAGATTTTCCAGGTTCTCTTTAAATTCATCCATCTTCAAAGACAACTCCTGCAGGGTAGATGCCATTTGTTGTAGTTCCTTCTTTAAGGCAGCATCCTGGTGAGAATTCTTTGAGTTGCTCATTTTAACAAGCGAATATATCTCCAAGCTTTTTGACAGTAAATTATTTGTTAAACTTCACCAAAGTTTCTAATTATGTAAATTAGTCCTTTATCTATAAGATTTTATACTTTGGAGAAAAAGAATATTTTTCCTGTCTTATTTAACTAGTTATATGGAGCTCTAAAATACTGCTGCTTTCAGTTAGCCATTCAGGCTCTGCCCCCTCTTTAATTGTTTTGTTGACCTGTAGAAGACATATTACAGTGCACCCTGGAATATCTCTTGGTAGATGCTACATGTCTGGGAAACTGCTTGCTGCCAACCAGACTTTGTATTTGCAAATGGAGAGCTGTGTCTGCTTTTTCAGTGTTAATTTGTCTATATTCAGTGTTGATATAGTGGTCTGTCAATAAACTGTACTGTCTTGCTTTCTAATGATTTTCATGGACAGGATTATCAGGGCACAGCTAAGGTTTTGAAAGTATTTCCTATGCTGTAAATGAAGGTTACAGCTTTTTTAATAAACAGAAAATATTGTCCTTTTTGGTCTCAAATAACTGTGTACATGTGCTTTGCTGCTGAATGTGAAGCAGATGTGATGAAAATCAATACCCTAAAATTAGAAATCATGGTTAACTCCTAGAAGAGATTGAACTGATCTTTACAGGAGAGAGGATATCAACTACCATATGTAGAGGACTAGGTGTTTTGGGTCTCATTCACAAAGTGATAGTAAACAGGACTGGGAGTGTGACCACATGATGGGTGTAGTGGTGGCAGTACTGCTGACATTGTATTGGACTTTTATGGTGAAACAAGAACTGAGTCATGGGATGAAGCTGTTAATTTACCAGGCAGTCTGGGTCTTCATTCTCACTTATGGTCAAAAGCCCTGGTGAGTGTAGATCGATATGTGTGTATATACCTTTAAGAATCTATCCAAGGGCTTGCACAAGTATAACTACTGAGCACGTGCGAACCTGACTGCCATTAGTTAACTGTTGAGATATAAGCATATATGTATGTAAGCTCTGTTTGTTAACTAGTCCATTCATATTTAATGATGCTGCTATCCATCCTGATGTCTTTGTATGTATTAAAGCATCTGAATGAAACCCCAAGCCATCTTGTTATATGCGTTAGAGACAAACGAGCAACATGGTGTCAGAAGTGGGATGTCTAAAAGGACATGGAGTTAGTAGAAGTATACAGAAGGGGGATGGAGTCAGAAACAGCTTGGCTAAAACGACTTAAGGCACTTGTTTAGATGCTGGTGGAATATACAGGAGTGGATCATCAGAAAATGTGCAAATTTCACAAAATAGGTCAGAAACACATTTCAGGTATTAAAACATGCTCAGCACAATTTATTTTCGCATAATATGAAATGGGGCATATAGAACATTCTAAATGACATTCGCATAAACCGATATGTAAGATATTTTTAAAAAATATTCAAATTATTACAGAAAATGTTTGAAATAAAGTCTAAATTGCATAAAATTAATAAAATAAAGGGAAATGACTGTATTTTCACAAAGTATATGTATTTTCATATTAAGCAAAGATATCCAAGTTATTAGAAGTGTAGGAAGTGTTCACATGTTTGTGCAGTTACAGTAAAGCTGTTCTGCAAAGTACAGCCATTACAGGGCATATTTCACAGAGTACAGCCATTATAGAGTATATTTCACAAAGTTCAGTATTTTGAAGAGTTTATTGTGCATTTGAATGTTGGTAGAAGCTCACAGCACAGTTTGCACGTAATTACAAGGGCCATATTTTCAGTGTGTTTGTATATACTATGTGGGCATGGTAGATGGTTTTCGAAAACCCAGTGCACTTGTGTTTGACAGTAATATTTCTGAGTACTGAAGAATATTTGAGCAAGAGTGCAACATTTTCATACAGGCTGCATTTTCTGATAAAGATGACCACACAAAGGCATTTATTTTGCTTAATTTAGCTGGATCAGAAGCCACAGAAAGAGAACATTCATTTGTATATGCACCCGCTGTTTATACAGGAGGGGGGAAAACTGTCATATAGTTGTACTGGCTGAGTCAAGGGAAGATCCCGAGTGCTTGAAATGTAAATTTAGAGAAATGTGTAACCCCCAGACAAATGTTACAATGGAAAGGCGCTTATTTTATACAATGGATCAAAAGCCTGGTGAAACTTTTGCAGCATATATAACTGACCTGAGAAATAAGGATAAAATGTGCAGACATGGTGACTTAAGGAATGAGTTGATAAAGGACAGACTTGTGTGTGGCATAAAAGATGATGCTGTGAGAAAGATTTTGCTTCATGACTGTGATTTAACTTTGAATAAGCCCATTGAGATTTGACAGATATATGAGTTTACAGAAAAGCACACAAATATGCTTACAAATGAGAATAGCTGTAGAAAGCACAGTAATAAAGCTCATGTTGATAGTATGCAGCATGTGGTTAAAAGTAAAAGGCCCAAGCACATGTTAGCCGTAACCCCTGCAGCACTCAATGGTAAACCCCAGAACTTTCTAGCAAATTCCAGACTTTCAACAGTCTCAGTGAAAAACAAAAAATATTTCTCCTTTCCTAAACTTTACTTGCTAGTTGTTCCAGTGATCAGATTTTGCTGATCCCTGGGCTTTGTATTTGGTTTCTGTGTTCCACCATTTTCTTGTGTGGCCAGAGGTAGTTTCTTTACTCACCAGTGGGAGTGGGGAGTACTGAGCTGCTTGTTTGTCCTCAGAGGAGTGGTTAGAAGCAGCAACTTGTAATTTGTTGGCCATTTTGGGTCATTTCCTGTTTTTTCCAGCCCCCTGCTATAAAGCACGCGTTAGCGCGCTTTAGCGCGGAGCTGCTACCGTTGCACACTAGGGCAGCGCTGGTTAAGCAGATTTAAACTATTAGGGCTACCTAAAGTTCACTCTTCAAATTTTCCCTTAAAACTACCTTCCTCAAAGTGTACTACTGTTCTATTTAGTGTATCCTACAACTATAAATTTTCTCTACTTGACTCCCAAGTAGATTATTCTCTATCCATATAGCTAAGCACTTGCTCCTACAGTACTTATCACCTCGATACAGCACTCTTGTTATAGAAAGTACCCCAAAAAAGCAAACCCCATTTCTCGGTCACCCACATCCCCCAAAACCTTTTTTAAGTTTTTCTGTCTATTCCTTCTAGCATGTCGAGGGATCAGTTGCTAATATCCTCTCCTGCTCAGCTGGTGAACCTGGGATTATTGAGGCAATGTTACAATTGCCTCATGTACATGGACAACCCTCTCCTCCTCCCACAAAACACAAATACATGCGAGAGATGCAACTATACGGCCAAACTGGAGGCTGAGCTCTCTCAACATAGGACTGGCAAGACCAGACAGGAGGAGAAGGTAACCACACACACTATAGACCCAGTCTCACATAATACCATCACAACCTCAAATCATACACATAAACACACAAAGACATACTGAGGCTCTGATCAAAAATCTACCAAAACAGCAGAGGTCACCAAAGCAGACACCCAAACAACTACCACCTCAGAACACAACACCTGCATCACATAGACCACACAGTCAGAGTGTCAAGCAGTCACAGCCCTTAAGGCCAAACACTATGCCAGACACACTAGTCATTGGTGACTCCATAGTCAGACACACTGACGTCCCGCTCACCAGACTGAGTAAGGAGAAGGTCACAGTAAGCTGCCTGTCGGGTGCTAGAATCCGCCACATAACGCATGCACTCAGGTATCTCAACAGCAGGTACAAGTACGACTCAATCATTGTCCACGCTGGTGTAAATGACCTGAGTCGTACCTCCCTGGACTACATGAAAAGAGACATACAGGAGCTCTCTGATTATGTAGCCCAGGCAGGTATGACCCTGACCTTGAGCAGTATCCTACCTTCACCAAGAATGATGCCACAATACAGAGATAAGATGATCAGCTTTAACAATTGGCTTAAACTCTGGTGTCATTCAAAGGGGATCCAATGTCTGTCTGCCTGGGATGACATGCTGGACAAGCCACGCTGCTTCGCAAGGGACGGCTTGCACTTGTCACCCCTGGGATTCCGGATTTTGGCAAAGGCTCTTGCCACTCCCATAGTGCCTTTTTTAGGCAAGGCTCAAATTCTAAACCTACCACCCTAGAATAAAACAAGAAAAAAAACTAAGGGTAATGCTGCTCAATGCCAGAAGTCTCAACCTCAAGATGCACGCACTTGAGGCCCTTCTCAGTATGGAGAACATCGATGTCTGTGCTGTGACAGAAACCTGGTTCAAGGCTCCTGAGAGCACCCCAGCACTATCAGGTTTTACCTCATATCATGCGTTCCGGCCACAAAACCCGGACAATACCAAGAAAGGAGGAGGGGTATCCATATTCATCAAGGACACCCACACCTCAAGACTGGTGGCATCGCACGATGCATCGGAAACCATCCAGGTGCAATTAACCATAGGCAAGACTGCTCTGCAAATTGTAGCATGTTACAGGCCACCCTCGCAAACTCAGGAACCTCACATGACCTTCCTGAAAACACTGGAAGGGATAAATGTATCTCCGAACACCATCATACTAGGTGACTTCAACTACCCTAATATAGACTGGGAACACTACTCAAGCCCAAACACTCTAGCCCAAAAGTTCCTGGAATTCATAAACTCAAATGCCATGGAACAACTAGTCACCATCCCCACAAGAGGAGAGAACATACTTGATCTCATCATCACAAACATGGGAGCACAATGTTCAACGCCAGAAGTATACCCCTCACTGGTGAGATCTGATCACAAACTAATCTCGCTGGAGGTCCTTATCCCCCCACCGAAATGAAAAGACCACAGTAAAGAACTTCTTGAAAGCCGACTTCACACTTCTAAAGACTAGTGTGGTCTCCTTTAAGGCCCTGAGCTGAGCCGGTTAACATTACTCAAACCGCTGAATCACTTACAAATGCCTTCTACCAGCACCTGCAGGGCTGCATGGATCAGGCAATCCCAAGCAAAACAAAGACTCTTTGTACCAAAGGCAAGCGTCCAGTCTGGTGGACCCCAGCCATAAACAAACTCTACAATAAAAGGAGAAAGCTACTACAAGATAGAGCAAAATCCTTAAAAGGTAAGACACCGCTGATCACTATAAGTAAAAAGCTAAGAGCTCTTATAAAATCATCCAAAGCTAATTTTGAGAAAAAAATAGCTAAGGACTCTAAAGACAACCATAAAGCATTCTTTAGCTATGTCAGAAACCTAGGAGGAAACTCCCAAATATGTTCAGAATTAGTTCAAAATGATGTGAAGATTACTGATCCTACAGACATTGCCAACATACTGGCTGACAGGTTCAGTGCAAACTTCTCCCCACCCCCCCCGCCCAAAGAAGAGATATCTATACCAAATGATTGTAGCCCCCCAAACATCTCCAACGCTCAGGTGAGAACTGCTCTCTCCAAGGCAAAGAACACAGCATCCATGGGACCTGATGGTGTCCCCGGCTGTGTGCTCCATGAACTCAACAAGGAATTAAACCCACAGTTAGGACATCTGTTTAATCTTAGTCTCACCTCCGGATCATGCCCAGGAGTGGTGCACAGCGACTGTGGTCCCACTCCACAAAGCGGTGCCTCCACCGACCCTGGAAATTACCGTCCCATTAGCTTGACAAGCCTGATCTGCAAAGCCATGGAAAGGATCATAATGGATCTCATAAATAAAGACATAGGGAATTTGCAGACTTTGGATCCAACCCAGTTTGGCTTTGTCAAAGGCAGATCATGCCTTTTAAACTTGGTTGACTTTTCAAACAGTCACCAAGGCCATTGACGAGGGAAAGGCAGTCCATACAGCCTACCTAGACCTGGCGAAGGCTTTCGATACAATACCCCACTCGGGTATCATTGAAAAACTCATCAACTTAAATGTAAACCCATACATTACAAGATGGGTTGCAAACTGGCTGAGTGACAGAACCCACAGGGTCAGAGTTGCTGGCGCCATGTCAGACTCTAAGCCTGTCACAAGTGGTGTCCCACAGGGCTCAGTCCTGGGCCCACTCTTGTTTGGCATCTACTTTTCTGAAGTACAAGCAAACACAGGAGGGTTATGGCTGACAAAGTTCGCAGATGACTGCAAACTGGGCCATAGTTGAGAACACATCCGACACAGATATCCTTCAGAAGGGTCTCACAGAAACGGATAACTGGTGCCAGAGCCATGGCCTCAAGTTAAATGCCAAGAAATGCATAGTCATACCCTTCAGGAAAAATAAGGTTACCCCTAGCTACCATATAGGTGGCAATCCCCTGAACACAGAAGAAGTTATTAGGGACCTGGGAACCCAGGTTGACAGTAGCCTTTCATTCGACACTCATATTGCTAAAGTAGTTAGGAAGACCTTCTACATTACCCACCTTATCATGAAGGGATTCACATCTAGATCAAGGGAAGTCATAGTCTCCCTATACTCATCACTCATCAGACCAATGATCGAGTACAATGCCCCATTCGGAATGTATCTGACCCGACACTTGCAGCAGCTGGAGAGGCCACAAAAGTTTCTCACCAAAAGGATAAAGGGTCTCAAAAATCTGTCTTATGCTGCACGACTGAAAGAACTCCAGTTATATTCAGTTGCGTACCGCTTGCTCAGAGGTGACCTATGCCTGACATACAAGGCCATGTCAAACCCAGATTTGATGAATATGCTTCATCTCAAAAAATCTAGATCCCTCAGAGCCACAAGGGCAGGTGACTTAAACCTCGACACGGTTATTAATAGGACGTGCTGGAGGGATAGATTCATCACCCAAAGACTCCCTATGCTGTGGAACAAAATCCCGGTTTATGTGAGGCAGAGCACCTCGCTGGCTTTGTTCAAGAGGAATCTTGACCAATGGATGGGAGATCGCAGATACACCCCAGGGGTTACCTCAGTGTCACTGCTCGACAGAGGCACAGCTAAATAATGGGCATAGTTTCTCCAAACTAAGGGGTGGCGTAAGCCACAAAAAACTATGGGCTAGGCTTATAAATGCCCTCGGGCAGATAGCCTAGTATAAACCTATGAACCTATGAACCTAAGAGTGAGTCAGCAAACTCAAAGCATGGGTCCCAACCCAGTTTCATTGCCAACTGTTGTAATTGTGGAGGAAGTTATGAGTCTAAAAGGAAAAAAATGTTTAGGTTTTGATCAACAATGCCACAACTGCAATAAATTGAATAATTTCAAAAGATTTTGTAAATCAAAAGGCCCACATTCTTTTATTAAAAGGGAACATTTTAAGAAATGAGTTGGTCAGTTAGTGGCAGTTCTACTCATTATGTTGATGGTGTGTCAGTACTTCCTGAAACAGTTAATGCAGTAGATTTAAGGACAAAAAAATGAAGTATTTTATTCTGTTCGGATAAATGGTAAACCCACAGAGCTCAAAGATGACACAGGTTTGAAGTGCAATGTTATGTCAACAGAAACATTTGCTAGAGTGTGTAAAGGTGAAAGGCTTGATTTGACAAGGTGTACGAAACATATCGCTTATGGAGGTGAAGAAATTAAAACCGAAGGCTCACTAGTGCTTTCATGTTACTCTGCTGGAAGATGCTACGACTTATTATTTTATGTGGTCAAGAAGCACGTCCAGTCATTATTAGGGCTCAGAGACAGTTTGAAAATGGGACTGCTTTCATTTAACAAGCAAGTCCATCATGTTAGATTAAAAGACCACTACTCTAGTTTCGCCCAGTACATTTTTTCTACCTATGCTGATCTTTTCGAAGACAAACTAGGCAAACTTCCAGTTGTATACTCCATGAAGTTAGACCCAGAGGTCAGTCCAGTTATCAGGCCAGCACATAAAGTTCCAGTAGCAATGCAGGACAAAGTCAAAGCTGAGTTAGATAAAATGGGGTGACAAGGTGTGATTTGTCCAGTTGAAACTCCAACTGAATGGGTATCTTCCATGGTGGTAGCCCATAAGAAAAGTTCAGATGACATCAGAATATGTATTGCTCCATGAGATTTGAACAAAGCGCTAAAAAGACCTCAACATCCAATGCACACAGTTGAAGAAGTCGCAGCCTTGATGGCAAATGCCAGTATCTTTTCTGTCTTAGATGCAAAGAGTTAATTTTGGCAAATTCAGCTTGACAAAAAAATCGTTATTGCTCACTACTTTCAGTACTCTGTTTGGCAGGTACAGATTTTTGAGAATGCCATTTGGGATAAATTCTGCAAGTGAAGTCTTTGAACGTGCAATAGAACAATTTTTTTTGAGTATCCTTTTGCTTTTATAGTAGATGACATACTAGTAGGAGGTTGTGATGAAGCCGAACATGACAGAAATCTTAGTAAAGCTCTAGGAAAGGGCACATCAAGTGCATCTTAAGCTCAGACCACACAAATTCAAATTCAGGCTTCAAGAAGTTACTTATGTTGGTCATTTGCTTACGAGTAAAGGCCTATGATCAGACCCTTCAAAACAAACAGCCATTCTTGAGATGCCAGCTCCAGAAAATATTCAAGCCTTGCATTATTTTCTTGGTATGGTCAACTACCTAGGCAAATTCATTCCAGACTTGAGCCAACTTTTAGCACAACTCAGAGAGCTGACACATAAAGATGTATCCTGGTTTTGGTTAGAGCAACGCCAAAGAGCATTTGATGACCTGAAACAGAGAATTGCAAGTTCACCAACTCTCAGATACTATGATGTTCACAAACCAGTTACACTATCCTGTGATGCTTCGAAATTTGGTCTTGGTGCAGTCATTCTACAAGAGGGTCAACCTGTTGCCTATGCACTCTTAGCCAAATTGTGATGCAATATGCTCAGATCAAGAAAGAGCTTTTGGCAATTATGTCTGCATGTTCAAAGTTCCATGGTTATGTTTATGGTACACCTATCCAGATTGAAATAGACCACCAACCTTTAGTCATTATCTTGAGAAAACCTTTGCATTCAGCTCCAGCCAAATTGCAATGTATAATGCTGAGATTACAAAAGTACAATTTCAATCTTGTCTACAAGAAAGGCAAACTTCTTTATCTTGCTGATACCTTATCCAGAGAACCTTGATTTTGAAGTTATGGAAGTGAGAAATTTTTCTTCCACACATCTTGATGAGTTGAGAGATCACACAGCCACAGATCCAGTTTTACAAAGGCTCAACCACTTTCTCAAACAAGGATGGCCATCAAAGCAAACAAGTTTACCTAAGAAGTGCAACATTATTTTCCATACAGAGATGAGCTTTTGTCTGACAAAGGTATCATTATGAAAGTTCCAAAAGTAATTGTTCCAAAGTCCTTGCAACCAGAGTACATTACTATATTGCATCATGGTCACCCAAGAATTGAATCTACCAAAAGAAGGACGAGAGGACTAGTATGTTGGCTTTCTATGTCACAAGACATGGAGAGAGCACTTTCTTCTTGTTCAGTGTGTAATAGTATAAAGCCATATCAACAGAAGGAAGCACTTCAGCTTAACCAAATTCCGGAACTTCCTTGGTCGACAGTAGCCACTAACTTTGAGTGAAATGGTCAACATTATTTGGTGTTAGTAAACTCTTATTCCAATTGTTTTGCGATTGACCTACTTCCTAACCTAGCATCCAGTACTATTATTACTAAGAAAAATTGTCAGTTTGCTGTTCATGGTAGTCCACACAAAGTTATTTCTGACAATGGCATGCAGTTTAATAGCCAACAGCTCAAAACATTTGCCGAACACTGGGATTTTACTCGTGTTACAAGTAGTCCAGAGTACCCACAGTCAAATGGTTTTGCAGAACTTGCAGTTCAAAGTGCAAAACAGTTACTAGAGAAGTCAAAACAAGATAATAATGATGTTTTCCTGAATCTCTTGAATCTCAGAAATGTTCCTCATGATAAACGTTTTGGTTCACCTGCTCAGAGGCTTCTGTCAAGACAAACCAGAACACCATTACCAATCAGCAGTCAATTGTTTGTTCCATGTGTCAAGAACAATAGATTAGTGAAAGCCAATCAGTTGAAGAAATGCATAACCCAGAAGTCCTACTACGATAAGACAGGCAACCTGCTCAATCCATTACGAGAGGGAGAAGTGATAAGGATGCAAACATCCAAAGGCTATGATCCAGAGCTGAGATCGTACATTGTGGAATCAGAAGGAACAACTTTTGGGCAGAATCAGAAGCATTTGAGACCGGTGTCTAAGCCTATACCACAGCAGATAGCCTGAGAGAAAGACTATCTCAGAGTGAGTTGCCCGGTGTTCCAATTCCAGAGGAAGTTCCAGAGGACATTACTGTTCCTATGACTAATCCAGAAGATCCTATTGTTAAATTTGGCCCTACTGTTATGTTACAAGATATGGTCGAATTTCTAAACCCTGTAGCAGATATGAAGCAACTTGAACATGAATATTTTGTTTTGTTTCCAATGTAAATAGTGATGCATGCCTAACTCTGATATTGTTTTGCATAAAGGTCAATTATTTTAAGACAGAGGATGTAGATCAATATGTGTGTGTGTATACTTTTAAGAAGCTATCCAAGGGTTTGCACAAGTGTATACATACCGAGCACATGCGAACCTGGCTGCCATTTTTTAGTTAGTTGTTAAGATGTAAGCATGTATGTATGTAAGCTCTGACTGTTAACTAGTCCATTCATATTTAATGATGCTGCTATCCATCCTGATGTGTTTGTATGTATTAAAGCATCTGAATGAAACCTCAAGCCATCTTGTTATATGTGTTAGAAACAAATGAGTGACAGTGAAGGTCTGAATGAATGATTCGGCAGATGCAAGAGGTGCTCCAGAGAGTCTTTCACAGGGATGTGAGTCCAGTGTCTGTGACAGAGTGTGGAGCTCAGCAATTAAGGGAAATCTTGTAGAAGAGCTATTGGTTTTCTAGGCTATAGGCTAAAAGAGTCAGTTTGGTGCTTTGGGCACTTAATGATGCTTCCTCTGGGAGGTGTAATAGGTAGGAATTGCTGGAAACAGCTTCCAGTGTAGACAATGAACACACTAAAGGAAACAAATTTCTTCTGGAGAGCTGACAGTATAAATTTTGGACAATTGTGGGGGGGTGGGGGGGTGGTGGAGGATTCTGATGTACAGTTTGCAGCTTGTTTCCATTGAGATGTTCACCAGGACAATTTATTTAGAAGAATGCTGCATGGAGAGATTCTATAAACTGTGCACAAGGCTTCCCAAGGAATAATTAAAAAAATCCTTGATGAAACAGAAGATCTGGTTTCTTGTATTGATAATTGCATAGAGACCATGATTCAAAGATGTTCAACTTGTCATGGAAAGTTACAGAAAGAGATAAATACCTGTTCAGATATCAGCGTTGTCTAATCAACCACGGACAGAATTTGAGAATGACTCTTATGGTTCTTTGCTTACTGGTGAATATCTTTTAGCTATTACTGAAGATTGTAGATTTCCATTTACTAAGCCAAGTTACCTTTAAATCTTTAAAGAGTACAAATCCAGTCACGGACAAAATATTGACTTTATTTGTCATACTTGATACTGGGAGAACTGATTATGGTAACATACTCAACAAACAGCAGTTTACTGGCTTTGCCAGAAACATAGGATTCAGACACAGAAAGATGATACCTCTTTAGTCACAAGCAAAGGGAGACATCTGAAAGGTTTATGGCCATCCCTGGGACGGTATTCAGCACAACATTTAATAAAGGGCTATCTTGGAAACACTGTATCCAGATTTTCCTCACAGTACTACAGACATTCCACAACTTCAAAACTTTTCTGAACTTAGTTTGAAACAAAACTTCCTACTGTCATCCTGAACAAAACTTGTGATGACCATTCTCTCAGGATTTAAGACACAAGGTAGATGAAAGAAATGTAAGTAGGAGCTGCACAAGGTAGATGACAGAAATGTAAGTAGGAGCTGCACAAGGTAGATGACAGAAATATAAGTAGGAGCTGCACAAGGTAGATGAAAGAAATGTAAGTAGGAGCTGCACAAGGTAGATGACAGAAATGTAAGTAGGAGCTGCACAAGGTAGATGACAGAAATATAAGTAGGAGCTGCACAAGGTAGATGACAGAAATGTAAGTAGGAGCTGCACAAGGTAGATGACAGAAATGTAAGTAGGAGCTGCACAAGGTAGATGAAAGAAATGTAAGTAGGAGCTGCACAAGGTAGATGAAAGAAATGTAAGTAGGAGCTGCACAAGGTAGATGACAGAAATGTAAGTAGGAGCTGCACAAGGTAGATGACAGAAATGTAAGTAGGAGCTGCACAAGGTAGATGACAGAAATGTAAGTAGGAGCTGCACAAGGTAGATGAAAGAAATGTAAGTAGGAGCTGCACAAGGTAGATGACAGAAATGTAAGTAGGAGCTGCACAAGGTAGATGAAAGAGATGTAAGTAGGAGCTGTACAAGGTAGTTGAAAGAAATGTATGTAGGAGCTGCACAAGGTAGATGAAAGAAATGTAAGTAGGAGCTGCACAAGGTAGATGACAGAAATGTAAGTAGGAGCTGCACAAGGTAGATGACAGAAATGTAAGTAGGAGCTGCACAAGGTAGATGACAGAAATGTAAGTAGGAGCTGCACAAGGTAGATGACAGAAATGTAAGTAGGAGCTGCACAAGGTAGATGACAGAAATGTAAGTAGGAGCTGCACAAGGTAGATGACAGAAATGTAAGTAGGAGCTGCACAAGGTAGATGACAGAAATGTAAGTAGGAGCTGCACAAGGTAGATGACAGAAATGTAAGTAGGAGCTGCACAAGGTAGATGACAGAAATGTAAGTAGGAGCTGCACAAGGTAGATGACAGAAATGTAAGTAGGAGCTGCAAAAGGTAGATGACAGAAATGTAAGTAGGAGCTGCACAAGGTAGATGACAGAAATGTAAGTAGGAGCTGCAAAAGGAAGATGACAGAAATGTAAGGAGGAGCTGCACAAGGTAGATGCAAGAAATGTAAGTAGGAGCTGCACAAGGTAGATGACAGAAATGTAAGTAGGAGCTGCACAAGGTAGATGACAGAAATGTAAGTAGGAGCTGCACAAGGTAGATGACAGAAATGTAAGTAGGAGCTGCACAAGGTAGATGACAGAAATGTAAGTAGGAGCTGCACAAGGTAGATGACAGAAATGTAAGTAGGAGCTGCACAAGGTAGATGACAGAAATGTAAGTAGGAGCTGCACAAGGTAGATGACAGAAATGTAAGTAGGAGCTGCACAAGGTAGATGACAGAAATGTAAGTAGGAGCTGCACAAGGTAGATGAAAGAAATGTAAGTAGGAGCTGCACAAGGTAGATGACAGAAATGTAAGTAGGAGCTGCACAAGGTAGATGACAGAAATGTAAGTAGGAGCTGCACAAGGTAGATGACAGAAATGTAAGTAGGAGCTGCACAAGGTAGATGAAAGAAATGTAAGTAGGAGCTGCACAAGGTAGATGACAGAAATGTAAGTAGGAGCTGCACAAGGTAGATGACAGAAATGTAAGTAGGAGCTGCACAAGGTAGATGACAGAAATGTAAGTAGGAGCTGCACAAGGCAGATGAACAGAAATGTAAGTAGGAGCTGCACAAGGTAGATGACAGAAATGTAAGTAGGAGCTGCACAAGGTAGATGACAGAAATGTAAGTAGGAGCTGCACAAGGTAGATGACAGAAATGTATGTAGGAGCTGCACAAGGTAGATGACAGAAATGTAAGTAGGAGCTGCACAAGGTAGATGACAGAAATGTAAGGAGCTGCACAAGGTAGATGAAAGAAATGTAAGTAGGAGCTGCACAAGGTAGATGACAGAAATGTAAGTAGGAGCTGCACAAGGTAGATGACAGAAATGTAAGTAGGAGCTGCACAAGGTAGATGACAGAAATGTAAGTAGGAGCTGCACAAGGTAGATGACAGAAATGTAAGTAGGAGCTGCACAAGGCAGATGACAGAAATGTAAGTAGGAGCTGCACAAGGTAGATGAAAGAAATGTAAGGAGGAGCTGCACAAGGTAGATGACAGAAATGTAAGTAGGAGCTGCACAAGGTAGATGACAGAAATGTAAGTAGGAGCTGCACAAGGTAGATGACAGAAATGTAAGTAGGAGCTGCAGAAGGTAGATGGCAGAAATGTAAGTAGGAGCTGCACAAGGTAGATGACAGAAATGTAAGTAGGAGCTGCACAAGGTAGATGACAGAAATGTAAGTAGGAGCTGCACAAGGTAGATGACAGAAATGTAAGTAGGAGCTGCACAAGGTAGATGACAGAAATGTAAGTAGGAGCTGCACAAGGTAGATGACAGAAATGTAAGTAGGAGCTGCACAAGGTAGATGACAGAAATGTAAGTAGGAGCTGCACAAGGTAGATGACAGGAATGTAAGTAGGAGCTGCACAAGGTAGATGACATTAATGTAAGTAGGAGCTGCACAAGGTAGATGACAGAAATGTAAGTAGGAGCTGCACAAGGTAGATGACAGAAATGTAAGTAGGAGCTGCACAAGGTAGATGACAGAAATGTAAGTAGGAGCTGCACAAGGTAGATGACAGAAATGTAAGTAGGAGCTGCACAAGGTAGATGACAGAAATGTAAGTAGGAGCTGCACAAGGTAGATGACAGAAATGTAAGTAGGAGCTGCACAAGGTAGATGACAGAAATGTAAGTAGGAGCTGCACAAGGTAGATGACAGAAATGTAAGTAGGAGCTGCACAAGGTAGATGACAGAAATGTAAGTAGGAGCTGCACAAGGTAGATGACAGAAATGTAAGTAGGAGCTGCACAAGGTAGATGACAGAAATGTAAGTAGGAGCTGCACAAGGTAGATGACAGAAATGTAAGTAGGAGCTGCACAAGGTAGATGACAGAAATGTAAGAAGGAGCTGCACAAGGTAGATGACAGAAATGTAAGTAGGAGCTGCACAAGGTAGATGAAAGAAATGTAAGGAGGAGCTGCACAAGGTAGATGACAGAAATGTAAGTAGGAGCTGCACAAGGTAGATGACAGAAATGTAAGTAGGAGCTGCACAAGGTAGATGACAGAAATGTAAGTAGGAGCTGCACAAGGTAGATGACAGAAATGTAAGTAGGAGCTGCACAAGGTAGATGACAGAAATGTAAGTAGGAGCTGCACAAGGTAGATGACAGAAATGTAAGTAGGAGCTGCACAAGGTAGATGACAGAAATGTAAGTAGGAGCTGCACAAGGTAGATGACAGAAATGTAAGTAGGAGCTGCACAAGGTAGATGAAAGAAATGTAAGTAGGAGCTGCACAAGGTAGATGACAGAAATGTAAGTAGGAGCTGCACAAGGTAGATGACAGAAATGTAAGTAGGAGCTGCACAAGGTAGATGAAAGAAATGTAAGTAGGAGCTGCACAAGGTAGATGACAGAAATGTATGTAGGAGCTGCACAAGGTAGATGACAGAAATGTAAGTAGGAGCTGCACAAGGTAGATGACAGAAATGTAAGTAGGAGCTGCACAAGGCAGATGACAGAAATGTAAGTAGGAGCTGCACAAGGTAGATGACAGAAATGTAAGTAGGAGCTGCACAAGGTAGATGACAGAAATGTAAGTAGGAGCTGCACAAGGTAGATGACAGAAATGTAAGTAGGAGCTGCACAAGGTAGATGACAGAAATGTAAGTAGGAGCTGCACAAGGTAGATGACAGAAATGTATGTAGGAGCTGCACAAGGTAGATGACAGAAATGTAAGGAGCTGCACAAGGTAGATGAAAGAAATGTAAGAAGGAGCTGCACAAGGTAGATGACATTAATGTAAGTAGGAGCTGCACAAGGTAGATGAAAGAAATGTAAGTAGGAGCTGCACAAGGTAGATGACAGAAATGTATGTAGGAGCTGCACAAGGTAGATGACAGAAATGTATGTAGGAGCTGCACAAGGTAGATGAAAGAAATGTAAGTAGGAGCTGCACAAGGCAGATGACAGAAATGTAAGTAGGAGCTGTACAAGGTAGATGACATTAATGTAAGTAGGAGCTGCACAAGGTAGATGACATTAATGTAAGTAGGAGCTGCACAATGTAGATGACAGAAATGTAAGTAGGAGCTGCACAAGGTAGATGACAGAAATGTAAGTAGGAGCTGCACAAGGTAGATGAAAGAAATGTAAGTAGGAGCTGCACAAGGTAGATGACAGAAATGTAAGTAGGAGCTGCACAAGGTAGATGACAGAAATGTAAGTAGGAGCTGCACAAGGTAGATGAAAGAAATGTAAGTAGGAGCTGCACAAGGTAGATGACAGAAATGTATGTAGGAGCTGCACAAGGTAGATGACAGAAATGTATGTAGGAGCTGCACAAGGTAGATGAAAGAAATGTAAGTAGGAGCTGCACAAGGCAGATGACAGAAATGTAAGTAGGAGCTGTACAAGGTAGATGACATTAATGTAAGTAGGAGCTGCACAAGGTAGATGAAAGAAATGTAAGTAGGAGCTGCACAAGGTAGATGACAGAAATGTATGTAGGAGCTGCACAAGGTAGATGACAGAAATGTAAGTAGGAGCTGCACATGGTAGATGACAGAAATGTAAGTAGGAGCTGCACAAGGTAGATGACAGAAATGTAAGTAGGAGCTGCACAAGGTAGATGAAAGAAATGTAAGTAGGAGCTGCACAAGGTAGATGACAGAAATGTAAGTAGGAGCTGCACAAGGTAGATGAAAGAAATGTAAGTAGGAGCTGCACAAGGTAGATGACAGAAATGTAAGTAGGAGCTGCACAAGGTAGATGAAAGAAATGTAAGTAGGAGCTGCACAAGGTAGATGACAGAAATGTAAGTAGGAGCTGCACAAGGTAGATGAAAGAAATGTAAGTAGGAGCTGCACAAGGTAGATGAAAGAAATGTAAGTAGGAGCTGCACAAGGTAGATGACAGGAATGTAAGTAGGAGCTGCACAAGGTAGATGAAAGAAATGTAAGTAGGAGCTGCACAAGGTAGATGACAGAAATGTATGAAGGAGCTGCAAAAGGTAGATGACAGAAATGTAAGTAGGAGCTGCACAAGGTAGATGACAGAAATGTATGTAGGAGCTGCACAAGGTAGATGAAAGAAATGTAAGTAGGAGCTGCACAAGGTAGATGACAGAAATGTAAGTAGGAGCTGCACAAGGTAGATGACAGAAATGTAAGTAGGAGCTGCACAAGGTAGATGACAGAAATGTATGTAGGAGCTGCACAAGGTAGATGAGAGAAATGTATGTAGGAGCTGCACAAGGTAGATGAAAGAAATGTAAGTAGGAGCTGCAGAAGGCAGATGACAGAAATGTAAGTAGGAGCTGCACAAGGTAGATGACAGAAATGTAAGTAGGAGCTGCACAAGGTAGATGACAGAAATGTAAGTAGGAGCTGCACAAGGTAGATGAAAGAAATGTAAGTAGGAGCTGCACAAGGTAGATGACAGAAATGTAAGTAGGAGCTGCACAAGGTAGATGAAAGAAATGTAAGTAGGAGCTGCACAAGGTAGATGACAGAAATGTAAGTAGGAGCTGCACAAGGTAGATGACAGAAATGTAAGTAGGAGCTGCACAAGGTAGATGACAGAAATGTATGTAGGAGCTGCACAAGGTAGATGACAGAAATGTAAGTAGGAGCTGCACAAGGTAGATGACAGAAATGTAAGTAGGAGCTGCACAAGGTAGATGACAGAAATGTAAGTCGAAGCTGCACAAGGTAGATGAAAGAAATGTAAGTAGGAGCTGCACAAGGTAGATGACAGAAATGTAAGTAGGAGCTGCACAAGGTAGATGAAAGAAATGTAAGTAGGAGCTGCACAAGGTAGATGACAGAAATGTAAGTAGGAGCTGCACAAGGTAGATGACAGAAATGTAAGTAGGAGCTGCACAAGGTAGATGAAAGAAATGTAAGTAGGAGCTGCACAAGGTAGATGACAGGAATGTAAGTAGGAGCTGCACAAGGTAGATGAAAGAAATGTAAGTAGGAGCTGCACAAGGTAGATGACAGAAATGTAAGTAGGAGCTGCACAAGGTAGATGAAAGAAATGTAAGTAGGAGCTGCACAAGGTAGATGACAGGAATGTAAGTAGGAGCTGCACAAGATAGATGAAAGAAATGTATGTAGGAGCTGCACAAGGTAGATGACAGGAATGTAAGTAGGAGCTGCACAAGGTAGATGACAGAAATGTAAGTAGGAGCTGCACAAGGTAGATGACAGAAATGTAAGGAGCTGCACAAGGTAGATGAAAGAAATGTAAGAAGGAGCTGCACAAGGTAGATGACAGAAATGTAAGTAGGAGCTGCACAAGGTAGATGACAGAAATGTAAGTAGGAGCTGCACAAGGTAGATGACAGAAGTGTAAGTAGGAGCTGCACAAGGTAGATGACAGAAATGTAAGTAGGAGCTGCACAAGGTAGATGACAGAAATGTAAGGAGCTGCACAAGGTAGATGAAAGAAATGTAAGTAGGAGCTGCACAAGGTAGATGACAGAAATGTAAGGAGGAGCTGAACAAGGTAGATGACAGAAATGTAAGGAGGAGCTTAACATGATATACTTTTAAAAGGGAGACCATGTACTGATTAAATAAATTCAGTTTGACAGACTCCGTGTTTTTACACAGAACCTTAATGCATCATTGACATGAATAGCACAGTGGAACTGCCTCTAGAATGGATACAGACTTACAAGATAATGTATATTTCTCAGAAAGTATTAACATTAGTTTCAGATAGATTTTTGTATGTAGGTAGCATTCTAATGGAACTTTTAGTGATGATTTTTTCCCCAAAAACATTTTATTATTAATTTATGCACATGTACAAATAAGATAAAGTCCGAGAATTGAAAACAGTGAATAATACAGTTGTAGTACCATTATAACTACTAATCTCTAAACTCTACCACATCTAAGACAAGTAACTATGTACACTGTCTACAAAGTGCTACTAATACTAAGGAAGCAGTACCTGCAAACACATAAGGGACTCATTTATAATGATTGTTAAAAATAAATGAAACAAAACTTTTACTGATGATGTCATATTAATAAATCTAAACTTGTCCCTGAAGTGTAATAATTCAAATGCTTAAATGACATGCATCATTAAAATGTCTTACTAGTACTACTATGTGATATTAATTTACTGACTAGTCTATTCCAGGTGAATATTTTAACTACTAAGTAAATTCAGCTGATCCTGCACATTTCTTGTAAATATATTGTACAGAACTATTTTTTCATTCTGATCAGAAAGCATACATTCAAAATGTGTTTTACAGGTGATATGATTAATAAACAATAGTTTTAGATAGTTTTTATATTTACTCTGCATTCTGATGGAACTGTTTGTAATGACAACATGGTAAGAAGGTTTTTATACAGTATAGATTAGTCTGATTTTTTTTATTTTTACTACAAAGATAAAATTGCTGCAGAGTTCTTCATTCATCTTGTAAAAATATTTTTGACCATTCTTTGTATAGTTTAAAACTTTTTAATGCCTTCTGTCAGAAAAATAAAGGAGAACTCTGCGAAGAACAGCACTTGTAGTGAGAGAGAGAGAGTTTATGTGTGTGTGTGTGTGTATGTGTGTTTGCGTGTGTGTGTGTGTGTGTGTGTGTGTGTGTGTGTGTGTGTGTGTGTGTGTGTGTGTGTGTGTGTGTGTGTGTGTGTGTCTGTGGGAGGGGGGGTGAAGTCAAAATAGAGGTGAAGTAGGATACTGTAAAGGTCATGCGTTTTGCCATACATTTAGAATTTTTTCGCCAAACATTTCTGAGTACTCTATGGCCAAATATTAAATAAAGTTATTTATTTTTCAGTAGGCAAAAAAGAACCAGACCTATTCATCCTCCTGCCCACACTCCATTTTGACTTGTTCCTGTTTATTTTCTGTCAGTTTCCAAAATGATGAAGGAATAATAATGTATGAAACCTTGAAATGTACACACCACTTGAGGACAAATTTACAGTGTTCAGAAAGTTACACCTTTTTCCTAAATGTTTGTTTATTTGTGATATGTTTGAAATAAAAATAAGGTAGTAGATGTATGCATGGCACTGCAGATGTGCCGATATAGTTAAAGTTTGGAGCACATCTCTCAGCTGTCCAGGTTTTCGCAGAATGTCCAGATTTTTCCCTGTTATATTTAGTCTGCTCCTCATAAAATTTGTGGTTTTCTGGCAAATCATAGAAGACTGAAGTCATTAAATAATGACATACATTTGAGTTTCAGGCTTCATATCCTTCAGAAAATGCATGCTAGCATGACTTTCTAAGTTTGCAAGAGCAATACTTAAAATTTTCCCATATTTTTGGGCCTCTGTCCCCCCATTATTACTTGGTTTGTCCAGATTTCTTGTGCTAACAGGTTGAGAGATATGGTTCGGATTTAGTGGACTGAGGCATTTTAGAATTGAAAGTCAGATGTTATCAGTACTTGCAGCCTTTCATGTTGCCAGACTTTTCTCTAACACTGCCCTCTCTCCATAAAGCCATGTAAATATGTTTATGTTTTTGTATCATTTTTTGTCCTCATTGGTTTTCCCACAAAACAAATGAAAGAAGGAGAGGTTACATGCAAACTGCATGGTAATTAGCTAACATGATTTTTGACAGGATTTACCAACTCTTCAACCACATATGTCCAGATTTTTTTATGTTTGCATATTAAAAGGCATGGTGAGAATCTACAGAGACCCACTAAGGCTTTCATGAAATGCTTTCCATTTTGAAATGTTCTCAGCCTGCACTGAAATTTAAATAAGGTTTAGCAGTAGGTGTTGAAAGTTGAAGATTATAAATCTTGAACACTGATGGCTAATGGTTAACAACATTCCATTAAAGAAAAAAATAATAATAAGGAAAGAACTGGTCTGATAAAGAATGTTGAACTTTGTGTATTTATTTTAAATTAGATAGTCCCTCTGATCCATGGATCTTTTCTGAGGGAAATCTAAGGAGTACACAAACCCCACATAAAGACCCATGCACAGTATTATATACAATAAATCTACATAGTGTTAGAGCAACATACATGTAACACCTGTGCTTACAAATGTAACTATATATATATATATATATATATATATATATATATATATATATATATATATATATATATATCCTGCAAACAAAAGTATTTTTTTCTGGCAAAAAATGAGGTTATATATACAATAGGTCTAAACAGGGTTACCTGAGCATACAGATAAAACACATCAGTACTATTTATACTGACTGTTAGAAAAAAAAGTAATCTTGGAAAAGTATAAAGATGTAGGTAGCACAAACACATTTTGGGGCAAAATTTGTCCGCAACTCAGCAAGGATGAGGGTATGGGTGCAGCAAATTTACATAATTTTATTATATATGGAGAGTGGATATGCATAAGGTGCATTTTTGATGGCTAGCTTAGAGGTGGCATATCTGATGTATTTTGGCAGCTTGTGCCAGAGATGGTGGCTATAATTACAAAAGGCCTTATCCCCAGCCCTAGTAGTAGTAGGAGAGGTTACTGCAAGAAGGCAGAAAGGACAGGGGTGAATTAAATTTCAGCAGTGAATAATCAGAACTTAGATAATGGTGGCAGTCAGCCTGTTCTGATAATGACATCCAGCCTAGATAACATCCTGCAGTGCTTCGTTTCCTTTAGGATCCCAAGTACAGATCTTGTTTCTGATCACTCAGCATTCTGCAGTGCTTTGTTTCCTTTAGGATCCCAAGTACAGATCTTGTTTCTGATGACTCAGCATCCCGCAGTGCTTTGTTTCCATTAGTAACCTAAGTACAAATCATGTTTATGATGACTTAGCATCCTGCAGTTCTTTATTTCTCTTAGGATCCAAGCACAAATCTTGTTTCTCAGTTAAAACAGCAGAAAGTCTCTACAAATCAGAGTGGCATAACATGGAGATGTTAAACCTAGTTTTCTGGTCATTGCATTCTTTCCAAATGGGATAGGAAGTTCTTTAGGTGATAGAGAATCCCTAATTTAGCATGGGCTGTTTGACTGTTGCTGAAACCTGTTATGAATAGTTCATTGAATTGTGAACCAGAAAAACTGGAAAATATATACGTACATACTTACTTAGAGCTCCAGTTATAGAATTAATCTGCAGTAGTACAGAAGCATCTCCAATGTCTTTTATACTACCAAACAACATGTGCTTGATTTTAAAGGGTTTAATCCATTGGGATTTGGCAGGGATCCATAGTTTCAGCTGCTGAAAGTTTGTCACAATGTCATCACATATACAGATAGCATAAAAATAACCGTAATCTAAAGAGAGTGCCGCAGGGGATACTGCACTAAGCCTTCTTGGTTTGGACAAAGTATTATCCAACTTTACCTTGAACTACCTGTCAGAGAGACAATTATCTGTCCAAGAGACTAATTAGTAACTGAGACCAGTGGCAAATCCAGGATTTTGCAAAAGGGGGTGCACAGCCCTGAAAGTCAAGTGAAGTGGGGATGTGGGAAAGCAGAACACTGGGGAAGGGGGATGTGAAAGGATCACCTTAAGATATTGTATCAGCATGTGTGAAAACAAAGCAACATACAATCAGTTGCATATCATTGGGGGCAGAGTTAGCATAATGGTTAAGGTATTCACCTCATAGACACAAAGTACTGGGTCTGATTTTGACCTCAGCTTATTAGCTAGATGTAAAATTACCCTTCAGGGCAGTTAGCCTAATATTCTCCTATGATCCAGTGAACCTGGTGTGGCTATGTTAATGGAGGTATATTACTTCTATCTAGCACACAGCATATTTGTAGACATTACCAGTTGTTTCAAGACATACCTGGAAGATATATTTCCTTGCCCATGCCAAGTCACAGTTGTTTTCTACTGCATACCTAACATGTGCATTTTGATATCCTAGCAAAAAGTCCCAGTGAAGGTTCCCCAGGGATCTGTCCAGAGATGCCTACTGTTTGGCATCTAGTTCTCAGAGGTCCAGGCAAAGACCAAGGGCCTGTGGCTAACCAAGTTTGTGGATGACTGTAAGTTGGGTGCTGTCATTGACTCCCCAAATGACATTAACATACTGCAACAGGGTCTCACAGCAGCAAATAACTGGTGCCAAAGTCATGGTCTTAAGTTAAACGCAAAAAAAAGTATTATCATACCATTCAGAAAAAACATGGCCCCTACTGATTACCACATCAACGGCAACCCCCTAAGCACACAACCCATGGTGAGAAACCTGGGTAATCAGGTTGACAACAATCTCATATTCGACCATCATGTAGCAGCAGTGGTCAGAAAAGCCTTTTACTTGGTTCATCTCATAAGTAAAGGGAATGCATCCAGAAAAAAGGAGGTTATTACCTCTCTGTACTCCTCCCTCTTTAGACCTATAATTGAGTACAATGCCCATTTGGTATGTACCTCTCCAAACACCTGCAATAACTGGAAAGGCCACAGAAATTCCTCACAAAGAGAATCCATGGCCTCCAACACCTGTTCTATGTGGACAGGCTGAAATCACTATAACTTTACTTGGTATCATACAGATTGTTTAGAGGTGATCTGTGTCTCACTTACAAGGGAATATTGGACCCTGCCCTACTAAAAATGCTCCATATCCATAACTCTAACTCCTTGGGCATTACCTGCTCGATAGGCCTAAATCTCATAAGTGACATCAGCAAAATTTGCTGGAGAAACAGATTTGTCTTCCAGAGGCTGCCCCATCTCTGGAATAGACTTCCCATATATGTGAAACAGAGTACCCCACTGACCCTGTTTAAGCACAACCTTGATGAGTGGATGGGAAACTACAAATTTGTCCCAGGGGTTCCACCTTTGTTCCTCATTGACGGGGGTGACAGGTGCTGACTGAGGTTTCTTTTTTGGGGATAAACTGTTGGTTAGGCTTGTAAGGGCACCAGGGCCATTAACCTAGTAACTTCCTATGATCCTACAATCCTATGATATCACCCCAACAATACCCTTAACAAATGTAAGTAATTTAAGTAAATAATGATTTATGTGAAACCAGCAAAGTTAATTTAAGTAAATAATTTTATGTGCACAAGTGAAGTTCAGTTAATTAAAGAACATAGCAAGTTAATGAACTAAATGTTAGGAAAAAAGTCAGAAAAAGCAAATAGTAAGTTAAGTTATATATAACGTATAAAACCAAATCTTACTGATGTAGCATTTCACAAAGGATAGTAACACAAAATCTACTTTAATGTGTGAGCAGCCTAATATGCAGAGCCATGGAAAGACTTATTAGGAAATAGGAACCCTCCAAACACTTATCCTGTTTCAGTTTGGATTTGTCAGGGGCAGGTCATGCTTACTTAGTCTGATGGACTTTTTCTAAAAAGGTCACCAATGCAATGGAGGAAGGTAAAATGGTACATACTGTATACCTCAACCTGGTCAAAGCTTTTGACACAATCCCTCACTTAGGCATTGTAGAAAAGCTAAATGAACTGGGAATAAACTCCTATGTCATCCACTAGATTGCCACCTGGCTCACATATAGGATGCAAGAAAACAAAATAGGGAAAGTTACCTCCACAAAGAGATGAGTCACTGGTGGAGTCCCTCAGGGTTCTCTGTTGGGACCTTTCCTGTTTTGCATCTACTTCTCTGAAGAAACACTCAATACCAAAGGGCTCTGGCTGACTAAGCTTGCACATGACTGCAAGTTAGGAGTAGTCACTAAATCCCCATATTACATGGCCATCCTGCATGAAATATTGTCCCAAATAAATAACTGGTGCCGAATCATGGACCAAAATGAAATGCCAATAAATGCATTATTGTAGCCTTTGGGAAGTCATCTACATTAGGGAACAACCACAATGACAAACAGACCCCAAGAGTAGACTTGGTTATTTGGGATTTGGAAACTTATCTGGACAGTGACCTAATTTCTGACCAATGTGTCTTCTGATGTAAGAAAGTCCTTCTGTGTTGCACATCTTATAAAGAAAGGGGTTATGTCTAGATATAGGGATGTCACTGACCCCCTTTACTCAGCTCTCATTAGACCAGTCATTGAGCATAATGGCTGCTTTGGCCTACATCTGTCCAGATGCATGCAACAGCTGGAATGCCCACAAAGATACCTTACTAAAGGGATACAAGGCTTAAACAATATGTCCTACATGAATGATTTAAAGTCTGCCATTTGCTTTCTTCCACTGACTGCCTCTCCAAAATGTAGAGCATAATGTGACAATATGGGCCAAAAGGTGACATTTGGAACATTTACTAACAACTTCATCTAGGATGCTCATAGCATGATAAATAAAATAACAATTTCCTCATACTTAAAAAAGAGTTTTTCTGATTAACTAACATGATTTAGTATTGTGTGCCATGGCAATTTGTTAAAAAGTCATAACAGTGAATATATCATAGACCCTTTCAATGTGGAACACCATGGAACACAGAATGTTAAAACTGAAACTCACAAACTAAGGAACATTCCTCATAATGAGATACAGTTGAGAGCTATAGTGCCTTTCCATTCCCAAACAGACAGCCACTTCTAGCAATTGGCTATGATCACTAAATGTATCAAAATATAGACTTAGAAATATATTTCAAGTTGCTTTTTAGGGCTGAAGGTACTATTGCAGGGAACATTCCATAGCACTCAACCTTTTCGTTTAAGAGGCAAAGCCAATAATACTGAAAGACAAAGCTCCGAAATCAGGGACAGATTAAATATTACTTATATTCTTAGAAAGTTGCTAGAATAATAAATTTTGCATTAGCATGCATTTTGTGAAGAATGTGAATTGTGTTACTCCAATGTCTGTCATTATCTAGTAACTACCATAGCTCTCATCCTTACATCCCAAAATTGAGAAACACTGTTGTTGTGTCTTTCGGCTTTTCCCGGTTAGGGGTCGCCACAGTGGAACTCCGGTCCGTCAATAATTGGTAGTTGATTTTTACGTGCCGAGTTACCAGCCCTGACGCACAACCTTCAAGGAAGGTATGTCCATTTACGCATGTCTCCACCCAGAAGATGCTCTAGCTGAGAATCGAACCAGACAGCGTCTTACTGTGAGGTGACAACTCTACCGCAGCACCACCATCGCGGGCAAACTTTTCACAATAAGGTTTGGAACAAATAATACTAAACACCTTCCATTTATACTACACCATCTTGGTCTGTCCTGAAGCATAAAAAACTAACATATTCCTGCTCTGCAGACATACATTGACAATACCCTCAGTTTATGCAATTTTGAAAGCCATTAGGTAACAGATCTTTATTGTTTCCCCTAAATCAAAAGTTATTTAATACTACTCTCTTTGTAAACAAAATAAGTTGCTTGACAAAAAGAAGTACCAATTTTTCTATGCTTTCTTAACATATTTGTGAAAATGTGTGTCTTGCAACAAATCACTCATGCCCATATGTGAACATTTGTGAGTCTCTTCTTACATTCCTGTGCCATTCTATATCACATCTTGAGCAGTTAAAGTTATTACATAACACAGGCCTCTTACAGTAGGCATCTTAGCTATTGCTTGTTCCAGGTATACTGCCACAAGAGCCTGCTTTAACCCACAACAGTCACACACTGATAACCACTAATTTAATAACCCAGATTTATTTCTGTTTACATTTACACATATTGAAGAAAAATCATGACAGAGCAGACATGCACAGAATAGTATCCACAGTATTTCAGAATGTAAGAACAAAACAGTTAACACCTCACATAGGTTCATTTCATAATTTCTTTTACACAAAAAAATGTTAATAAACAAGATCCTAAAATTTTAATATGAAAAAAATAAATAGCATGCTGACACAATTCAATGTTTAGCAAAAAAAAGTCTGCAGGACTGAAAAACTAAGCAAACTACTGACCCCAAATACTGATAGGAACAGCCTTAGTAAAACAAATGTGCATTAAGTGCAGAGAGGCAAGTCCACTTGAAATTTGAGACCCTCACTGACTCATTTTCTTTTGGGTTAGCAAGCCTTAAGGGTTTGTTATTAGCTATAATTTTGCCACATACTTCTCATTATGAGAAATGCCAATCATTCTGAGTCTTAAAAAGGGCATATTCTACACTATTCTACATTTAAAGAGCATGTCTCACATCAGTGTTGAGTTCTTTTAAACGAAATTCAAGGTAAACAACATAGAATCATTTATCCCATTGAATGCTTTGTATTTATAATGTAGCACATTTTAACCATCCTGTGAGCTTTCTAGGTGAAGGTGCTAAAATGTTAGCATTCTACATCGTGGCCATCTGTTCCACATTATGAGACACAGTGTACCACATTTTGGAGATGGAAGGTTGAGAGCTATGCTTATTCATCCTTCAGAGAAAACTTGTCTATGAAATCAGTAGTCAGAAGACCAGTATGCAACATTTACTGGTCAGACTTTCATAGCAGCATTACACTGCAGTAGTGAGCACTATTACCATGCTTGTGAATATTATCAGTTTTTATAATCCAGGACTTTGATTCTATAACAGTGGAATATAATACACAACAGAAATCATTCGCACATTTACATATCTGTCTAATGTGTAGTTAACAGACTGCTTCTACACATACATAAAATTGTTGGTTTGAACAGTTGCAGCATTCAAAGACTTCTTGGAAATCCATTGATTTTAGTGTGATCTCAGAAAGGTGCAGGTGACTTGCAAGCACTAAAAGAAAAAATCTGTCAATTTACTCAGCCTGACAAAACACACAAAGTTTAAAATTTCTGTATAACTGAATTTGTTTGACAGTCTCTGCACCAGTTACTTACAGTGCATTATTGCGATCATTTTCCTGTACTCAATCATTCTGTTATCTCTGCACATGCAAGTATTTTCATGGCTGATCGATGTTCTCAGATCTTGTCGGCCATCCTTTCCACTAATTATGCTGCTGGATACTACCAATCTTAACCTTAACTAAACAAGCAAATCTCAGCCCCACACTTGTGAATATTATCAGTTTTCATATTCCAGGACAGTGATTCTATAACAGTATAATATAATACACAACAGAAATCATTCGCACGTTTACATATCTATCTAATGTGTAGTTAACAGACTGCTTCTACACATACAGAAAATTGTTGGATTGAACAGTTGCAACATTCAAAGACTTCTTGGAAATCCATTGATTTTAGTGTGATGTTAAACATAAATCAACTCTCTCTCTACAGTTTCAGCTGGTATTTGACCATATGCACACTGTTAAACAACCCAGCCTTTAGAGTCTTAAATGTAGAAAATTGTTTCTCTAAACAGTGAAAATGCAGGCTAACACATATATAGTTATTCCAGCCTCTTTCTAAGTTTATAAGAGTGATATTTAAAATTTATCTCTATTTCTGGGCCTTTGTTCTCCCATTTTAGGTTGTACATACATACATACATACATACAAATATTTCAAGTATGGGCAATAATGTCCTTCCTGCCTACCAATATACCAGAACAGTTGTTCCCACAATTACTGGACTGTTTTTAAAAATATCTAAACTAGTGCTTGCTTTAATGTAATTCAGTAGTCTATTCCATGCATCAGCTGCTCTCTTAGACAACCAATTAGTGCATTTCTCATTCCTATAGAATCTTCTACACAGGTTGTCTGATGATTCGCTACTACTTTTTGATAAACCCAAACATTCCCAAAAGTCGTTGTCTCTAAATGCCCTATATACCTGGATAAGGTCTCCTCTTAAATATCTGATACACTGTAAAAGTTCAGATATTTTAGCATTTCATAGTAACTTAAATTTTCCCTTCCACTGATGCTCTTGATTTCCACTGGACTCTGGTCCACCCATGCTTTTCTTATAAGGGTTCCAAATAGTTATTCCATACTCAAGTTTGGGTCTAATGTAACTAACAAACAATGACTTCATTTCTGATTTCCTAGACTTTATAAACATTTTTATAAAACTATAGTTTTATAACTATCATTAACCAACTGGTTGATATGATTAGAAAAACAAACCTGGAACTACCCATTTACCGTGCCATATAAAACCTAGTCCTAAAATGGATCTACACTTTCAATCACTCTGTGCTACATTAAATATTAACCACTCAGTTTACGTCTCCCAGTCTCATAAACATAGTTTTTGATGTAATTATCAGCTGCCCTGTGCCCAAAACGTCACTTTAGTCTAGTTCTTTTGCAGATATGCATGCTCCATCTGTAACACATATAATTGGCTTACTCATTTTCAAGTCATCTGCAGCATACAGACTAGAAAACACATGCACACACACACACCTATTTACTTAATACTTAAACACACACACACACACACACACACACACACACACACACACACACACACACACACACACACACACAATTTGTTACTTGTGTTGTAGTTTTTGCAGCAGTAAAAATATATATATATATACCTTGCAGCTGTCCTCTCTCTGTACTCTGGAGTGGTAATTCTGGATCGACTTAATCCCAGTCATGGCACAGGCTAATTTTCATGGGCTGGCTGCTTGCTGTAGGGAATGGGTCAGCACAGAACGTGCAGAAAAAATGACTGTACTTGCCTCATCTTCCTGAGTCCTGGCTCCTGTCTGATCTTAAAAAAAAACAAAAGCTATTCTGAAGAACTTTGGAACAGAAAATAACTTGTGTGCTGAAGAAAGGGCAAGGTGCACAGTGTAGTACCCAACCAAATTTCAGAAGTGCTGCACACACTTGGTCAGAGAATTCAATTAATTTAATAAAACTGTACTAAAATGCAACAGAGAAATCCACACAGACCACAGGATTGCAATGAAAAGGAGTTGCTCAGCTGTTTACTCAAACCGTCTTCTGGTGAACTCCAAAAGTTAGTATCAAGCAGGCAGCAGCAGCAACAAGGAGAGATTGACTGCAGCTGTATTTAACAGAAATTAAGCAGCCTGCCAAATACACCTGCAGCCAATAACAATTAAGGTAACTAACTTAAAAAAAAAAAAAAGCCAGTGTTATTTTTTTCTGGATGGATCAGTCCAGCCATCCCCAACCCCCCCTTCTTAAGTTTGGGCTAGTAGTGAGTGCCGTGACCAACCCCATTTTTACCTCTCCCCCAGGCAGCAAGCAGGACTAAAAGTAAAGTGATAATAACTGTTTTGGCTGGCTGTGAGTAAGAAAAGGTTATCATTGGGGAGAGGAGGACTTTTGGGACATTTTTTAGGATTTTTTTTTCTACACATTTGCTACCCCCAGGCTTGTCAAAGTGTATGCTATAGCGTACATAGTATATGCTTGTCAACGTCCTTGGCCAGATTATAGCATGAGTTTAAAAAGAAGGAGGCACGCACCCCTATGCCAAAAGCCTAAATTCACCTCTGGAGACTTAGTTGTTTGAGGCACAGTAAAAGCAATATAAGTTTGAGTCTCAGAGGTGATTTCTGCCTAACATACAAAGCTATGTGAAACCCAGAGCTGTTGGACATGCTCCACTTAAAGAAATCCCAATTCCTCCAAGCTACACGCTCTAGGGACTTAAATCTTGTCACCAAAATAAACAGAACATGCTGGAGGGATAGATTCCTGTCCCAGAGACTTCCTATACTCTGGAACAAACTACCTATCTCTATCAAACATAGCTCCTCATTAGCACTCTTCAAAAAAATCTTGATGACTGGATGGGAAATAGGAAATTCTCCCCGGGGATAACCTCTGTGGCTCTGCTCAACAGGGGCACAGGAAAATAATTTTCTTGGGTGGCGAAAGCCAGGGTACCTTTTTGTCTATGCTTGTACAGGCCCTAGGGCTGATAGCTTAGTACCTACCTATGAATATATGTGAAAGTGTATCAAAGACTTTAGAAATACTTTGGAGTATCCCACTGCAGGGCCTTTGTCCATGACTGACAGAATATGGTCTGTAAGCTGCAATAGTGCAGTTTTAACTCCATGTGCTTGCTGGAGAATATCTTATGTACTGGATAGTACCTCATGAACTTACATGCTATTTATTTATGCATAACTTTTCATCTATTTTATCTTGAGAACTAATTATAGAGATAGGCCAGTAATTTGTAATCATATCTCAGCCTTCACTCTTGTTTATGGTAATCACTTTGGCAATTCTGCATATCCTGAGAACTGGTTCCTGCATTTAAGATCTGTTCACAAGACGACACTATAGAGATAGCCACCTGGATACAAGGAGGCTCTAGAAAGCAAGGTGGGAAATGTTCAGCCCCTGGTACTTTGTGGTAGTTATTCACCTTGTGCCAACACTCAAGGGATGACTGAAAAGCAGAAGAGGTGTGCTACTGGCTGCAGTTTGTATGGGGTCCTTAAATAGACAATTTACCTTTTACCAAAAGGACATTGGCAAAAATACAGTGCTTTACTGGAAAGGCTTACCAAGACTCTTCTGCAGTTTGCTGTGAGGGAAAAGTTAGTTTGCTTGTTTTGTTAGTTTTTATTTGTTGTATTTTGTATTACTTTCTTGCCTTTTTCTATTTTGTATACTGTGATTTGTTTTCCTTACACTGTGTTTTACCTTTATTCTGATTTTAACTGCATATTAAAACTTGAAAAGAGACCACAGCTCTATCCCTTGTGAGTCAGACAGAAATTAGAACAGGTCAATTAAGGAGTCACACATAAGTTAGAACAGGTCAGTTAAGGTTAATCATCTGTGAACTGAGGGGGTGGAGCTAGGAACCAAACCTTCTATTTAAGGGGTAAAATAAAACATTTCAGAGCTTTACTGGAAAGGCTCACACATACACTGCTGCAGTTTGCTGTGAGGGAAAGGTTAGTCTGCTTTTTATTTTTTGTATTTTGTATTATTTTATTGCCTTTTTCTGTTCAGTATACTGTGATTTGTTTTCTTTACACTGTGTTTTACTTGTATTCTCCTTTTAACTGCATAGTAAAACTTGAAAAGAGACCACAGCTCAGTCTCTTGTGAGTCAGACAGAAATTAGAACAGGTCAATTAAGGAGGCACACCTAAGTTAGAACAGGTCAGTTAAGATTAATCATCTGTGAACTGAGGGGGTGGAGCTAGGAACTAAACCTTCTATTTCAGGGGTAAAATAAAACATTTCAGAGCTTTACTGGAAAGGCTCACCAAGACTCTAACCTTTCCCTCAAAGCAAACTGCAGCAGAGTATTGGTGAGCATATTAAAACTTGAAAAGAGACCACAGCTCTGTATCTTGTGAGTCAGACATCATTTTTCCCACCTTCCCACCCAGTTACTGTTGTGTTCTTAAACACCACTGTCTTTCTAGTTGCCTGCCCCTTATGTTAATTTGATAATATATCTAATTTCTCTGCTTTTACTGACTGGTGTGAGTAAGCACACAATTAGCATTTTGTGAAATCACTCCCCTTCAACTATTTAAATTTATTGGCCATCCTACTGTATTCCATAGTACCAGAATGCAAAAGTGACCACCCCCTTTCACTCTATCTTGCTGTTTTAAAAATAGTGACTCTCCACTAAAACTTAACTTAAGTTACCTACTTTCACATCTAACTCCTCTAATGCACACTGCAGTGTTTAGGATAAACCATTTTTTTCATCTTACCTTTAAGCATCTCTTGCAAGACCACCAGTTATTGGACAGCCCACATTCTGCCTCTCAGTAGTCATCTTGGGATTAGTGCTTCTGTTTTCTCCTGGTGAGAGAAGGGGTGTAGTTACATTATTTCCTGGAGACTGCTGATCACCAGCAAGCCAGCAAGCTTAATAACTGCTTTATAGGTGACAGCTTGGAATCTGTGCTTATATTCTGAACCTGGTGAGACTAGGAGCAGAGTGCAATGATTTCTGACTCTTTCTGGTTGGAGAGTGAGTGTTTGTGCTTAACGTACCTGATTGGTCTGATTTCTATTCAAGGCATCTAGCAGAAAAAGGCTACAAGCCTGCAGACCCTTGCATCATCTGGGACAAGACTGTGGATCACCAAACAGACTGTGGCTTGCTTCTCTTCTTGGGATTGGTGCTAAAATTTTGCTTCTGGTGAGAAAAGAAGCAAAGGAGTATTGTATTCCAACAGAGTGAAGCTGTGCTGAGACCAGCATTAGTAGTAGCCAGGCAGTAGCCATTCATGTGACTCCCGTCTTTTCATCATTCTTGACAAGCTAATTCTTTATTTTTCAGTAGGTACTGCTTGATTTCTTTTTAACATCAGAATATATGCCTAAATACTTCATCCTTAAATTTTCAGGGTCTCTGTATTAGTTTCCCCTCAAGTGTTTGGCAGTGTTCTGTACTGACTCAGACAGCTTGAGTGACATTTTTCTGTAAAAGGAATATATAAGGAAACAGCTTCAGTACTTAGTAATAATGATCATCCCTCCTGGCATGTCTAAAGGTCAGTTCCCTGTGCTTTCTCCTATTAACCTGGTGAACTTGGGCATTCTGAGGCAGCATAGCAACTGCCTCATGTGCACAGACAACCCTCTCCTTTTACCTCCTAACACTCAGACTTGTGGGAGATGCACTTATATAGCCAAATTGGAAGCTATGCACTCTCAAGCCAAGACCAGAATAGCTGGTCAAGAGGAGAAGGCCACCACCTGCACCACACCACATACAACACATAGCCCTCCAGAACACCTACCATCACAGCTCTCACATAAAAACACAAACCACACACTCACCTTCGCAGAGGCTCTCAATAGAAATCTACCCAAACAGCAGGGACATCCAAGGTAGAAACACACTTGACCACCACGACACAGCACAGACCACAAGACACATAGCCCTTAAGGCAAAACAGCTTGCCCAATACACTAATCATAGGTGACTTGAAAGTGAGGCACACTGATGTCCCACTCATTAGGCTGAATAAGGAGAAGGTGACCACTCTCCTATTTGCATCCCAAGATTCTCCTCCGACCTCTCTCATCCTCACAGATATAAAGAATGCCGAAAGCTATCCAACTTCAACCCTGTTATATTCAACGACTGTCTCTCTGCTATTGATTGGTCCTTACTTTCATTCCTACTTCTTGATGAAGGTGTTACTGAGCTTAACTCCATCTTTCTAAACACACTGAACTCCTTTGTCCCTCCCAGAACTGTCAGAGTCAAATCTTGGTATTCTCTTTAGCTCACCAACTGTACTCAGTCCAGACTTTCCAGGCAGAATCTCTGTTTAGGATAAGAGACCAAGACGAAATCTCTTACATACTATCAACAATACAGGGAACTCCAAAATCTAACCAAAAAGCACATTAACATTGATAAAAGGCATTCTACTACTCATCCCTTAGTACCAAACAAAGAAACCCTAAAACATTTTGGAATACTGTTAACAAAATTATCCACCCTGGGAATCCCTTCACCTCCCAACCCATTCCCCAATAACATACCTCAAGAAACTGCATCCATTTTCAAGTCATACTTCAAAGATACCATCAGCAATCTTATGAAGACTTTCTACCCTACTATCCCTTCTCCTCCTACCACCCCTCAATTACAAAAATGCCCATTCTCACTTAATCCCATTCCACCAGCTACATCAAAATCTTCTACTCAAACTTAAACCATCCTCCCCTTCAGCTGATAATCTGCCATCTCTCTTCCTTAAGGCTGCTGCTAACCCTATTGCATATCCTGTCTCCATCCTCATTAATTGATGTATAAGTGAATGTACTGTCCCCACTCTCTGGAAAAAATTCCATACCATACCATGCCATACCTATACATAAAGAGTAAACTCTGTAGAGCTCTCTAATTTTCATCCTATTGCCATACTTTCTCCCCTGTCTAAAATTCTCAAACACTGTGTCTATAAACAAATCTTGGCTTATCTCACTAAAGAAAACGTGATCACCCCTATCCAGCATGGCGTCCACCCCAGCCACAGCACCACTATTGCACTTATTTCCTTTACTAACTCCATCTCTCTAGCCAGAGACAATAATAAACTTGTGTCCTGCCTCTTTTTTAGATATTTCTAAAGCATTTGACACAGTCTCTCACCCCATCCTCTTCTCCAGACTTTCTCAACTCAACCTCTCTCTTCAGCAACAATCTCTTGGTTTAACAGCTACCTTACAGACATACAGCAAATCCATCAAATGGCTCTCTGCTCTATCCCACTTTCATCCCATCAAAATGTGCACCCCACAGGGCTCTGTTCTAGGCCCCCTTCTCTTTAGCATCTTTACTAATCAACTTAATACTTCCTGTCCTCAGTCATCCCTCATAAAGTATGCAAATGACTCTACAATCCTCTCCATTGCTAACAACCCTTCTGAATTGCTCACCCTGACACAAACATCTTTCAACCTCACTGAAACTTGGTTAACTAACAACCAACTCATACTCAACCCTAAAAAAAAAATAAACTTCTTCTCTTCCTCCCTAAATCCCTCTGCCATATTAAATCTTCAATGACCATCTCGTCCCTTAACACCACCACTATTAAACCTGATTCCCACACTAAGCTCCTTGGAGCTATCGCAGATCAACTTAAATTTGATCTCCATGTACATCATTGTGTTAAGAAAACCCACCAAAAGCTTGCCCTATTATATAGAAATAAAAGGTTCCTTACTCCAGAATATCACATGCTCAAGCTTACCACCTTCTCCCTAGCTTCTTTTACAGCTCACAAGTCTTAACTAATTTACAGTCAACACTGCTTTCTAAACTAGAAACCACCTATAATGAAGTTTACAGATTTGCAGCTAATTTGCCTTCCAAATCACACCACTGTCTTGCTGTCCAGACACTCAGCTGGCTAGAGTTCCCTAATCAACTATTATTTTCTCAGCTACTTATCATCCATTCTATCCTGTATAAGGCATCGGCCCTAACATCTCCTCTTTAGCCTCCCTCTATAGCCCCCTTGCTCCCTTAGAAGCTCTGACCAATGTCTCTAACAAATTCAGAAACCTAATACAGCTAGTCAACACAATCTCTACAGCTACTTTCCTGCTCTATCATGGAACAAGCTTCCCAAGAATCTCAGAAATATTATTCTTGCCCATGAATTCAAGGGAACTCTCAAAATTACCTAAACAGCACCTGGACCTGTTACTGCTATCATCCCACTTGAACCTATTTCTTTCTCCTTTACCTCCTTCTCCCTTCCCCTTTCCTTCCGTTTCCTTCTTTTCTCTAATTAACCTTATCATTACTAACCTACTTAGCATTTTGTAGTTAGTCACCTACCATTCTCTATGCTCTGTCGCTCAGTAGTTCTAGATACATGCTTCTTCCCCTCTTATTTGCAATTTGTCTTTGTACTTTATATGTAGCTTACATATACTGCAGTGGTGGTGCTGCGGTAGCGTAGTCGCCTCACAGTAAGATGTTGTCTTGTTCGATTCTCAGCTAGAGCATCTTCTGTGTGGAGACGTGTGAATGGGCGTACCTTCGTCGAAGGTTGTGCGTCAGGGCCGGCAACTCTGCACATAAAAATCTACTGCCAATCATTAGCAGACCAGAGTTCCGCTGTGGCGACCCCTAACCGGGAAACGCCGAAAGACACAACAACAAAAACCTCATGTAGCTTACAAGGCTTACTGCTTTGAATTCTATAGTAGTTTACTGTGGATAATCCTACTGTGTTCTTGCTATTACCTGCATCCATATATACGACTTAGTTTAAAACTCTTTTTTACTAAGTTTTCATGCTTGTAACTGTAATGGTTATTTACTTAACTACTTTTGTATATATACTATTGTATTTTACTGCTTTCATGTTATTTTTCTTGCTATATTTTACTGTGGAGCTTTTCTCCCCGGGCCTCTGCTGAAAAAGTGCCTTTGCTCAGTCGGACTATTTTAGTCAACAAATGTCAAATACATAAATAAAATCTAACATGACAAAGACAGAAGGTGTTTGCTGATTTTATTTTTGAACTGAATGCCATATTCATTCAGAGAAAAATCTGCCCAGATCCCTGATGAGTTGGCATGTTGTAACTGGCAGTCTGAGGGTTTGATATGTCAGTCAGCTAGCTGGGGTCACAAACATCATGTTTTTGTATTTTGAGATCTGTCCCTTTTTTAATTTCTCCAAATCTTTTGGGTCTCTAATACCATGAGGGGAATGGACCCCATTCCTAAGTCAAAGTACGATTAATGTTCATGAAATTAGTATTGTTTCAGTCCTTGATGTCAGCCAGACGTGCTCTTTGCAGCACCCGCAATGTGTCTTCTGCAATTCATACAGGGTTGCATGGATTGGTAGCATATCTAAATATGATTGTAGATTCTTTTTTATAAGACCCATTGTTCCTACTACTATTAGAAATGTCTGGGTATCTTTCTTCCACATTGCTCTTGTTTCTGGCTGCAGATCCTGATATTTTATGACTTTGCGTCTCTGCCTGTACACAAGACACTGTAGTCACTGGATGGGGCAATTTCAATGATCAATGCACTTTTTTCTTCTTTTCCTGGACCACTATATCAGTTTTATAGCATCTATCTTTTGAACTGTTGGTAATGGATGATCCCATGTGATGTAGATGTCTTAATTTTCTGTGATGCTTTGTGGCTTCATGTTTCCAGTGTTTTTCAGCCACTTCAATACCATAATGTTTGCACAATCCCCAGTACAACAGTCTTTCCACATTATTATGCCTTTCAGTATACAAATACAGCCATTAGTATGTCACAACCAGCAACAAGGTGTGCGACTGTTTCCAATTCAGTTTTGCAAAACCTACATTTGACTGTTTCTCCCACATGTTCAATGGACTTTGTAAACCAGCGTCTACAGAGCCCACTATCATGGGCTGCCAATATTATCCTTTCATCTCTTGGTTTGAATTCACCTGTCCATAACCATTCCTGCATTCATTCCTGATCAACATAAGGTTCTTCCAGACATTTTCTGTATTTGCAACTATATTTATGCTTTTTCCACATTTCTTGCCTTCTCACCTGGTCCTTCACCATATATTCTTTCTTTTGTTTTTTGGAACATTCAGCTGCTGCCTGATTTTTATCTACTTCTGGTTTGATTTCCATTCCTGCTTGATGCCGATATTCTTCTACCAGATTAAGCAGAGAAGTCATCTTAGATTTATTCTCCTCATGTTTCAAAAGTTTCAGTACATTTGGGTCCTGTGAGGTCAGCAGATGTGTGTGGAGTCCCACAATTGCAGATCTATGCATGTAATCAATTTCAAGGTCGCAGTGGTGCAGCAGTTAGCATTGTCACCTCACAGCAAGATGTTCTCCAGTTCGATTCTCGGCTGGAGTGCCATCTGTGCAGAGTCTGCATGTCCTCCCCATGGTCGTGTGAACTTCAAAGATATGCAGGTAGGTGCCTGCATGAGTGGGTGTGCCTTCTTTGAAAGTTGTTGTCCGGGCTTGCAACTCGACACCATAAAAATCCACTGCCAATCATTAGCGGACCAGTGATCCGCTGTGGCAACCCCTAACCAGGAAAAGCCGAAAGACACAACAACATGTAATCAGTTTCAAGAAGGCCCATCCCTCCTTCGGAACAGGGAATATATAATCTTGGTATGCACTGATTTTTATAGATCATTTGGTGAGCATGAAGCATCCTTTTTGTTTTAATATCTAAATTATCCAACACATTTTGGGGCCAATCAATCACTCCAAAACTGTAAGTTAGGACAGGAAGAGCAACCTGGTTTATAGCTTGGATTTTGTTCCTAGATGTCAATGCTGTTTTCAGGATTAATTTAAGTCTTCTAAAGTATTCCTTACTAACTTTTATTCACATTTGTTCATGTTTTATTGTTGATCTTTCATCAATTCCCAAATATTTATACATTCCCTCTTGCTCAAGTTCTTTTATATCACATTCTTGCCACACACTGATGTTTTCCTGGCGTTGCAGTTTTTCTGCTTTAAAGGTTGCCTTTGGACATTAATCAAGACCAAATGACATTCTTATATCATCTGAACCTGCAATTGTGCTTTCAGTTCCTCATCTGATAAGCTATACAGTTTTAAATCACTGACAAAGAGTAGATGAGAAGTCATTAGACTAAATTATAGCCAAGGTCTAAGCTATTAAGTAAACAGCTTAATGGATTAAGGGCAAGGCAGAATAGCAATGGTGACAGAGAATCACCCTGAAATATCACCCTTTGAATTTTTATCCCTGGAAAAATAATTTGTCCTTTATCATGGCTTAATTGCAAAGTGGTCTGCCACTGTTTTATGGTTACTGTAATGTAGTCAATCAGTGTAGGGTGTATCTTATACATTTTAAGCACTCTTTTATCCATGAGTGTGGGATACTATCAAATGATTTTTTGTAGTCAATCCATGCCCTACTTAGATCCTCCCCTTTTTTTACAGTTCTCCATTATGGCTTTATTTTACAACAAATGATCCTTTGTTCCATATGACTTTTTTTTATTGCCCTTTTTTTCTACTGCCATAATTGAGTTTTCTTCTAAATGACTATAAACTCTGTCGGCATTAATTCCCGTGTATAGTTTATACATCATCGGAAGGCAAGTATTTGGTCTATAATTTTTAGAGTAGCTTGCAGGTTCACTCTTAGGTAGAAGCATTGTTTTTCCTGCTGTTAACCAGGCTGGTGGCTGTTCACAGTGTGCATATTAATAGTTTTTACTCATAAGTAAATCCTTGTGCAAATATGTCAATACTTTTAACCAAAAGTTAGGTACTGCATCTGGGCCTGGGGTTTTCCAATTAGAGGCTTTTCTTAATTTTGTTTCAATCTCTCTGGCTGTTACTTCATCCCATATCATATTCTGTACATTTAAACTTCTTATTTTTTCTTTTACTTCTTTTATCCATTTAGCATCTTTGTTATGTTCCACAGGATCTTTGTAGATACTTCTCCAAAATGCATATATTTCTTCTTTTTTTGGCACCTTTCAGTTCCTTTTACCTTTGCTTCCCAGGTCTCTATAGAACTTTTTTTTGAGTCATCAATAAATTGCTTCTTTTGTACTTTTCCTTTATATTTATCTTTGTATCTTCTATGTTTTTCTGCCTGTGCTGAAATGTCTAGTTTGTTATTTGTGAAAGTGCATGACAGATCTGGGTTTTTTCTAATTCTGCGTATAGCTTTTATCACATCTATCGTTCTTAGTAGTTTTGTTGAGCTATTCCCTCTTCTATAGTTTTCTAATAGTGGCACTTCTGTTAATTGCTTTATAGTTTTCTTTATTTGATACTTTCATAATGGGATTTGATTTTTCCTCTTCTTTTCCCTCATTACCCTGTGTTCTTGTAGTAGAACTTTATCAGTTATTAATTTAGCTGCACAGTAATATATCTTGTTTACTTCTGTTATATTGCATGGATCTCTATGGACAGTCCTAATTACTGTGTTCATTTGTTTTATCAGACTTCTGACTTTTGGGGTTTTATTGACCTTCTGTAGTCTATTTCTTTCATTGATCTTTATATATCTATCTATGTCTGTTAAATCAAGCAACTCTTCTCTTAGCTCATTTTCTTCCAAACTGAGGGCACATCCCTTATTTTGCATTCCCTGCAGGCATTCTATAGAAAGTTCTATGGCATCTTCCTGTGGCAACCTTATTTTCAATTTCATCCTGTACCAACCATTGCTCTGTCAAATGGGAACTCACTGGCCTATCACTCCTCAACATTGACTGCATCAGAGTTTCCGCATTTTCCTGTTCCTTCACTTGCTGTCTAGTTTTAAGTGAACATTTATACTGGGTTTCTGTGGAAGGCTCCAAAACATCTTGATATGGCACATGACCAATTGCTTCCTGTTCCACTGGTTTCCCCTTAATTTGGATATCCATTGCTCTATCCTGTTCTGGTGCTTTCTGCATTAGATTTTCTACACTGAATCCTTCACTTTGCAGGTGCTCCATAACCTCAATTTCTAATCTTTAACTTCTCCATTACTAATCTCCTTCTCTACTTTTCCTCTTTTTCTTCTTACTTTTTGTATTGTAAAGTTTTCCATATCTGGATTCCTTTGCCTGTATTTCTCTTCAAATATTGTTGGTGTTGCTCTTTTTGTATTGGATAGTTTCGCTTTCTCCCTTGTAAA
Source organism: Protopterus annectens (assembly GCF_019279795.1). Classification (NCBI taxonomy): domain Eukaryota; kingdom Metazoa; phylum Chordata; order Ceratodontiformes; family Protopteridae; genus Protopterus; species Protopterus annectens. The sequence continues at coordinate 747,014,576 of NC_056731.1, forward strand.
AATATTACACCATATTAAATCTCTTTCTTTCCCATGTCCATATTTCTTCTCCAGATGTCTCCTGATCTTTCTGCTTCTCCTTACTTTGGGGAAATACTATGTCATTCTGTGATATGATCTGTGTTAGACCTTCTACATTAAATCCTTCACTTTGCAGGCACTCCATAACTTCAACTTCTAGTTTTTTAACTTCTACTTTACTAATCTTTTCTACGTTACATCTTTGTGATATTTTTTTATTGTGAAATTTTCCATATCTGGATACCTGTGCCTGTATTTCTCTTGGAATATCTTTGGGGCTGCCTTCTTTATAGTGATTAATTTGGCTTTCTCCTTTGCATAAATATTGCACTATATCAAATCTCTCTCTATCTTTCCCATGTCCACATTTCTTTTTTATACTTTTCAAAAATATCTAGGTTTTGTTGTATACATTTTTGCACTTCCTCAGATGCTTCTTTTTCCAAACAGATTAAAGTTTCTTGATCTATATACTGGTTTTCAAAAATCTATTGTATTAATGAATGCAAATTTTCATTTGAAGCTTCTGACAGTTTTTGATGTGGAAGTATTTTTCTTTCCTCTAATTTCTCTCAAAGGAAAACTCCACCTTTGAACTCAAAAAACATATTCTTTTCATCATATCTGTTTTTGAACTATTTCAATGCCTCAAAATCACTCCAAGTGTTTATTTTACAATTTTAATGCGTTTCTCTCAAAATAGCAGATGATGGGGCCTGCCTTGGTAACATGACCTTATTTTCTTGCTTTCCTTCCTTCTTCCCAGAATACATTTCAAATCCTCTTTATATGACTCATGCCAGACATAAGAAAATGGCGCTGTTTTCTCATGCCATTAAAATATAATGGCAGGACTGTGAAGCACTGTCATCTAAACACACCTTCTATAAAAGAGCTGCTTCTCTGTTTACCTGACTGAGCCTCATTTATCTGTCTGACAGAGCTTGTTCTGTGCTATAAATAGCTGTTACCTACTTGCAGCAAAAGAAAGCAGATAAAAAACATTTTTTGTAAGTGGTGTCTTTTGTAGTCCTAATAAACTTGATAAACCCTCCCCATACTCTCATGCTGAGGTGTGAATACTCTCACTTGTAAATAATCCTTGCTGTATATTTACAAGTGACAAGTAGTAGGACTCTAAACTTAATCATTCTGCTACTTCCCAAAGCCTTCAGTGGGAGGATTTTTCCTCTCTCATGAATGATGCAGACTTAAAGTGTGCTGTACTAGTTCATCAATTATTTCTGTCATATCCCCCTCATTTTTTTCTAATTCATATTTATTTATACTTTGGTAACCAGGAAAGTGAACTGGTCCCAGGACCGTTTTCAGCCACAACATAAGCTACACTGGCAAAGATAATACTTATTAAATGCACTTATCAATACAAATAAAAAAATACTGACAAAGACATTGACCATGATTGTATGTGGAACACATAGCCAATGTGTGACAGTCACCAAGTAAATCACTGAACAATATTTACTAGAATGTATACATTAATAATGCTTAACTATACTATGTTGTTTATTATAATTCATTGTATGCACACATACTGCGCACACACACACACACACACACACACACACACACACACACACACACACACACACACATGCACACACACATGTGTGTGTGTGTGTGTGTGTGTGTGTGTGTGTGTGTGTGTGTGTGTGTGTGTGTGTGTGTGTGTGTGTGTGTGTGTGTGTGTGTGTGTGTGCGTGTGTGAGTATGTATTTCTGTATATGTGTATGCATATAAAGTACATGTGTACAAATGCATGTGTGTGCATTTGTGAGTGTGTGCATTTAAACACAGTTAAGTACTTCTGATTTCCTTTTCTTAGTGTTCTTAGTGCAAGGGCACATAGTAAATATATGTTAAAGTAAATTCAGCTGTATATTATGGTTGCTCTCTGACAATGCAAGGACTGACTCAAAGTCAGTGGGAATCTCTTACAATGGATCTGCATGTACCAGATATGCATCCCCCTCTGGAAGGATGTCACACAAAGCATAAAATACCTTTTTTATGACCAGTATCAGTGCACCTAGTTGACAGGGTTGCCACCAGACTCTGTCTGCAGTTCTGACCTGTATACGTGTGTGTGTGTGTGTGGGGGGGCTTGAAAATAGTAAATGCATTTATACTTTACAAGAAAAAATATTTACTGACTTTTCTCTAAATGTCCAACAAAGCAGCAGGTGCCCGTGGAACCCTTGCACGGCAAAAACAAATGAACAGCAGTCAACAAAAAAGCCAGCAAGTGTTGGTAATAACCATATCAAAAAAATATTTATTAACCAGAGGGAAGAAAACCTCCCCTCCTGAAATACTGCTATAATGGATATCAATAGCAGAAAAAGCTTTAAACAAAAAAGCAATAAATTCCAATAATGTTCAAACCGGTTTCGGCTCCTCTGAGCCTTCTTCAGTGAAATAAAAAAATGGAAAAACAGAGTATCACAGTACACACATATATATATGGATTGGTCCAACCCATGGTCCAATCCAAACACAGAATTCACAATTGGTCATTAAGACCAGGTGCAAACAGAGCTCCAAGTTTGATAATCCATTTTTTCTCCTTGGAGCTAAGTAATTCCTGCCAGAACTGTTTGTCATTACATTTCCCCCTAATACAATCAATAACCACAAATTTGTATGAAGCAGATACATGTTGCAAACAATGTTTATATAAAGCATTGCTAGTACGTTTCTTTTTGATGTCACTCAAATGCTCACAAATTCTGAAACGGAAAGCTCGAGAAGTCTTTCCAACATAGAAAGCAGAACAAGTGCAGGTCACCAAATAGATGACCCACTCAGTATTGCAATTAGCCCAAAACTTTATGTCAAAAACTTGTGAAGTATTTTTACTGGTGAATTCATAAGTGCGTGAAACACGAATACAAAATGAACAATGCCCACAGGGAATACATCCAACAATGGGTTTCCCTAAAATAGACCGCTGAGTTGGTTCAGAAAAATCTGCACCCACTCTCTTGTAATGACTCAATTTTGAACCAATGGTTTGTCCCCTTTTAAATGAAAAAGAACAATGATCTGGCAACATAGAACAAAGTTTTGAATCAGCTTTAAGAATGTTCCAATGTCTCTGTATGATGTTTTTAAAGCCTTGTGTATTACGTCCGTATGTGGTTACCAAACGTAGGGGTTGCAACTGCTGACAATTGCTCTTATCTTTGTATGTTAATAGATCTTCCCTATTTAAGCTGGACACAGATCTTTTGGCAACATGTATCGAACCTGGACGATAACCCCTCTTAATAAATCTACAAGTCAGATCATCTTGGGCATCAATGAAGGATTGGTGGCTAGAACAAATTCTCCTGGCTCTAAGAAACTGGGATTTTGGTATATTTTGGATGACATGTTGTGGGTGGAAGCTGGTAGCATGTAATATTGAATTAAATTCAGGAATTTCCTAAACATCCTGGAGGATAGAGTGTTGTCCTGGTTCCTAGTAATTTCTACATCGAGAAATACTATCCTTAATTTATGATAAGTCAATTTAAATTCGATCCCCCATATGTTGTTATTCAGGTATTCAAGAAATTCCATAAGATATTGTTCATCAGCTTTCCACACCAACCAACAGTCATCCAAATACCGACGCAATATCCATCTCACACATATATATATTATGTGTGACATCATAAATTATAATCTCTTCAATGTATGCCATAAACAGATCTGCATATATGGGTGCAAAAGATGCACCCATAGCAGTGCCCTGCTTCTGCCAATAGCAAAGATTCTGAAAATAGAAAACATTGCTGGACAGCACATATTCTGTAAGGCATACGAGAAAGGTGTTAAATCCAGATGGATATAAACCTGATCTAGCCAACCAATAATCCAACGCTTGTAAACCCGCCCAATGAGGAATGTTGGTATAAAGAGAGGTAATGTCCAGGGTACATAATAACCAATGAGATTGAAGTTGGGAATTGTTGATAATATCCAAGAATTGGGTGGTGTCCTGAATCCTAGCTCTAATTTGACTCAATAACGGTTTTAAATATAGAGTCAAATATTCCGATAGTGGTTCCGTAAGGGACCCATGTCCAGAGACTATTGGTCGCCCAGGTGGCTTAGTAGCATGTTTGTGAATCTTTGGTAACAGATATAAATACTGTTTTTTCGGTGACCCAACCAATAGCTGTTCTTTCACTTCTTGAGTGATAATGCCTTCATCCACTGCCTTGGTTAAAAAACCATCAATCTGGCACTTGAAGTGGGGAGAAGGGTCCACTAGCATCTGCTGATAATATTGTATATTACCCAATTGTCTCATAGCCTCACCATCATAAGCAATTTTATCCATTATCACCACCGCTCCTCCTTTGTCAGCTGGAATAATAACCAAATTTTTGTTACCAATCAACTCATCCAAACAACCTAATTCCTCAGTAGACAAGTTATTATAAGTGACTGGAAAGTCTTTGAGATGACAATGTATGTCCCGTAGGACATTTTTTTGAAATACCCCTACTAAGTGATTCATAGGTGGAATAAAGGTGGATTTTTTAAATCTAAAATTACCAACTGTATCACAAGGCACATTGGAAACATTGCTATCAAAAAACACCTTCAAATTTAATATACGACAAAAATTGGTGACATCCTGTGCCAGAGACTGTTCGGAGACAAAAAACCCTGGAACAAAATTGAGCCCTTTATTTAATAATTTGATTTGTACATTGGTTAAATCATAAGATGAAATATTGTGAACATTAGAATCTGAACTTATTGCTGTGTCATGATCTTCATTAGTGTTTCCAAACTGTGTTTGGATTTTGTGTTTCCTATGCTTCCGCCCCCCTCGTCGGTATCTAAATTGAGAGGGTGTGATAAATTATCTCTTTTAGACGTGGGTAATCCCTCACATGAGTGTGAATCAGATTCTCCTTCTGTATTAGAGGAATAATCTTCCCCAGATGTCCCACTTGACAAACCAGTTTTGGTCTTAAGAATAGACCTAGGCCTTTTTCTTTTTGGAGTAGATGCTCTTTTGTCATATTTCTGATCATCCCTGGGCAATCTAAATGATACATTCTTGGAATTGTCAAAAGGTTTCCCCCTATCATAATCACCCACATCACGAAGAAATTTTTTGATTTTCCTATCTTTGAGAGTGGTTTCCAATTTAGACAAATCTGTGGTAAGTTTCTTGACCTGTGTTGTAAAAGAATCGCAAGCTTCAAACTTGTTCGTCTGTAAACTTAAAGTATCCAGATCCTTGATACCCTGTTGTACCTTCGCCCGTAAAATCGGCCAAAGCATCCACAAATTGGGATGAGGCCAACTGTTGAATATGACCCCAATCCTGGATTAACTGGTCATCAATATCAGAGACCAAAGGTTGTATTTTAACCCTAAGACCCCGTGGGGTAATATGTTTTTGTTGATATGCCTTGAACAAGCGTAAATGCCACACATTGGTCCTAACCATCTTCATTTGTTTGCCCAATTTGTTAAAAAATATATCACATTGTGCATCCACATCAGACCCAACCACATCTGTCACAATAGATGAACCGTTCTTGTCCAAACCAAACACAGATAAATCATGCATGTCAGATGACAAACCCTGTATAATCGGTGACAATGCCATGTTTATAATTTATGAATTTTTTGCTCAAACCAAACCAGTCAAATTGTGCTTCAAAATGAGAACACCTAAAACCAAATATTATTTTGAGCTCAATAAAGACTGATGTAAATATTGACGCACCAATGATCCAATATCTATATATAGGCCAAAAATTGAACCATAAAATTTGATCCAAAATCAAACCATTATACTTCCAACACCAAAAGATGAATTATATATAAATAACCTGGTGTGTATGTATAAGTCTGATGGATCAATAACCAATCAAATGGACCAATACTATGAACAGCCCAAACGACCTCCAGAAGACACCCAAGGTCATGTTGCTGTGTATAGGTCTCAGTATTGCCAAAACAAGATGCCTGTAGGCTATAATCACATATACATCAGTCAGAATATATCAAATACAGTATATAATATACTGAATTGAATCACATAATATTGAACATGAACCAACCTGTCCAACAATTGATCAATCAAAAGAATAAATTGTCATTAATAAAGGCCCCATATGAACTAAAATGTGTTCATTGAAGCACAATTAGACTGGCACCGAATACATTAGGCTATTATAGCAAACTAATGTATTTCCAAAATAGACCACATAGTGTCTGGTGAACAAAACATGGTTCAATTCAACACCCAAACAGCATAGACCCAACCGACACATATGTAGAAGACAATATGATCAATGGATATAAAAATATGAATATGCCACCAAACATGAAACCATTATGTATCAACAGTTGTCCATATCTTAAACATAAAAGTCAAACTGTTGAAAAAATGGTGGTCTTACCAAAAATCAGTATAGACTGTCCGAAAACCAACCTATACAATGTGTATAAAAAAATTAGACATCATCCAGATTCTAATTGTTATAGAAAATGTGAGCTATATCAACCCCATAGAAATATATGTATATCACATCTGCATAATCATTAAACAGAAAATCATCCAGAATAATATTGTATCCAATCCAAAAAACACACAATCACAAAAACCAAATAAATTGTAGTTGTCTGCAAAAAATGGACATGTCATAGCACCATTCAAATGAATGTTCACACAAACTCTGAATCCTAAATACTAACCAAACAAACAATAATCTAAATCAACAAACTGACCTAGCGAAAATTGTTTAATAAAAATGTCATTGAACCAACTAAAAAGAATACAATTTAATAGATTCACCAGAAACCCACAAAAATTTGAGCCAACAAGTTCAGATAGACTCCCAAGTATTACACAAATGCAACAAAATAGCCACATACAAACAAGAGGGCATTTGGCAAAATATTGACCCTACATGGAATCGCACCTTCATCTAATCACCCTTCTGACTAGTGAACCATAATGTTTGGTTGTTCACGCGAAACACGAACCATGAACCTACCAAATAAACAAAAGTGACTGGAAAAACCTGCCACATATCGCACTGACCAGCAAATTCACCTGCCAGCACTATTCTGTTAAACCAACTAAATATCCAATTGTCGTATAGTATATCATGTATTCAGTTGAGTATAGAAATACAAAACCAAAACATGTAACCAAAATGCAGCAAAAAAATATTGCAATGAAGCACCTTAGTCAGAAATAATTAACATGACATGCTGTCATGTGATATAAATCCTGGTTCATATAAAGTCCTAACAATGCAATAAACAAAAGAAATTTTTTAAAAAATGCAGATCACCATTGAGAATAAAACATCTTCCCATGGTAAAAATCACCGCATGGTGGATCCGGACAGGAAATAAATCAGCCCAAACATCCGGAACTGTTCAAAACCAACAGATTACTGTAACGACGCCAAATATGGCCAAAAACAGACAGTTGCAGTGATAGTGAGGAGTTAACAATGACTAAAGTCGAACCATACAGTCGCACATAAGGCTAATCATCCGTTATGGGTTATGCACAAAGAATGGTATTCGCGTAAACCGCGAAACATACACCCTACCAAACAAACAAAAATTACATTGAAAGTCTGCCGAATGGCATACTATACAATAAATACATATGCCCGCCCTGAACTGTTGGATTAGGTAAATATACAACCATGCAATGATATCAGATGTATCAAGCTGACTGTGAAATAACAATAACATATAAGCCACATACAAAAGTATGTGACTATAACACTATATTCAGAAAGAGTGAACTAGACATACTATCGTAGGATGAAAATCCGAGTTCATATAGAGTCCAACAATGCCCTAAACAAATAATAGAGATAAGTCCAAATCGCCAAAAGAGTTGGAAAATCTTCCGATAGTAGAATTCATCGTATGATGGACCCAAGCAGGAAATAAAATGACGTAAACATCCGGAGCTCCTCAGAATGCGCAAACAGCTGTACCAACGCTAAACATAGCCCAAATAGGCTATAATGGCAGTCATAAGAGATTATAGATAGCTGAGTACTGTGATACCCACAAAAGTCAAAACAAAATAAAACTAGGAATTATATACCAACGGCAGTTCCCAGCAACTGTAGGAAAAAGCATCCAACAAAGCAGCAGGTGCCCGTGGAACCCTTGCATGGCAAAAACAAATGAACAGCAGTCAACAACAAAGCCAGCAAGTGTTGGTAATAACCATATCAAAAAAATATTTATTAACCAGAGGGAAGAAAACCTCCCCTCCTGAAATACTGCTATAATGGATATCAATAGCAGAAAAAGCTTTAAACAAAAAAGCAATAAATTCCAATAATGTTCAAACCGGTTACATATATTTCTATGGGGTTGATATAGCTCACATTTTCTATAACAATTAGAATCTGGATGATGTCTAATTTTTTTATACACATTGTATAGGTTGGTTTTCGGACAGTCTATACTGATTTTTGGTAAGACCACCATTTTTTCAACAGTTTGACTTTTATGTTTAAGATATGGACAACTGTTGATACATAATGGTTTCATGTTTGGTGGCATATTCATATTTTTATATCCATTGATCATATTGTCTTCTACATATGTGTCGGTTGGGTCTATGCTGTTTGGGTGTTGAATTGAACCATGTTTTGTTCACCAGACACTATGTGGTCTATTTTGGAAATACATTAGTTTGCTATAATAGCCTAATGTATTCGGTGCCAGTCTAATTGTGCTTCAATGAACACATTTTAGTTCATATGGGGCCTTTATTAATGACAATTCATTCTTTTGATTGATCAATTGTTGGACAGGTTGGTTCATGTTCAATATTATGTGATTCAATTCAGTATATTATATACTGTATTTGATATATTCTGACTGATGTATACGTGATTATAGCCTACTGGCATCTTGTTTTGGCAATACTGAGACCTATACACAGCAACATGACCTTGGGTGTCTTTTGGAGGTCGTTTGGGCTGTTCATAGTATTGGTCTATTTGATCGGTTATTGATCCATCAGACTTATACATACACACCAGGTTATTTATATATAATTCATCTTTTGGTGTTGGAAGTATAATGGTTTGATTTTGGATCAAATTTTTTGGTTCAATTTTTGGTCTATATACAGATATTGGATTATTGGTGCGTCAATATTTACATCAGCCTTTATTGAGCTCAAAATAACATTTGGTTTTAGGTGTTCTTTTTTTGAAGCACAATTTGACTGGTTTGGTTTGAGCAATAAAATTCATAAATTATAAACATGGCATTGTCACCGATTATACAGGGTTTGTCATCTGACATGCATGATTTATCTGTGTTTGGTTTGGACAAGAATGGTTCATCTATTGTGACAGATGTGGTTGGGTCTGATGTGGATGCACAATGTGATATATTTTTTAACAAATTGGGCAAACAAATGAAGATGGTTAGGACCAATGTGTGGCATTTACGCTTGTTCAAGGCATATCAACAAAAACATATTACCCCACGGGGTCTTAGGGTTAAAATACAACCTTTGGTCTCTGACATTGATGACCAGTTAATCCAGGATTGGGGTCATATTCAACAGTTGGCCTCATCCCAATTTGTGGATGCTTTGGCCGATTTTTACGGGCGTAAGGTACAACAGGGTATCAAGGATCTGGATACTTTAAGTTTACAGACGAACAAGTTTGAAGCTTGTGATTCTTTTACAACACAGGTCAAGAAACTTACCACAGATTTGTCTAAATTGGAAACCACTCTCAAAGATAGGAAAATCAAAAAATTTCTTCGTGATGTGGGTGATTATGATAGGGGGAAACCTTTTGACAATTCCAAGAATGTATCATTTAGATTGCCCAGGGATGATCAGAAATATGACAAAAGAGCATCTACTCCAAAAAGAAAAAGGCCTAGGTCTATTCTTAAGACCAAAACTGGTTTGTCAAGTGGGACATCTGGGGAAGATTATTCCTCTAACACAGAAGGAGAATCTGATTCACACTCATGTGAGGGATTACCCACGTCTAAAAGAGATAATTTATCACACCCTCTCAATTTAGATACCGACGAGGGGGGCGGAAGCACAGGAAACACAAAATCCAAACACAGTTTGGAAACATTAATGAAGATCATGACACAGCAATAAGTTCAGATTCTAATGTTCACAATATTTCATCTTATGATTTAACCAATGTACAAATCAAATTATTAAATAAAGGGCTCAATTTTGTTCCAGGGTTTTTTGTCTCCGAACAGTCTCTGGCACAGGATGTCACCAATTTTTGTCGCATATTAAATTTGAAGGTGTTTTTTGATAGTAATGTTTCCAATGTGCCTTGTGATACAGTTGGTAATTTTAGATTTAAAAAATCCACCTTTATTCCACCTATGAATCACTTAGTAGGGGTATTTCAAAAAAATGTCCTACGGGACATACATTGTCATCTCAAAGACTTTCCAGTCACTTATAATAACTTGACCACTGAGGAATTAGGTTGTTTGGATGAGTTGATTGGTAATAAAAATTTGGTTATTATTCCAGCTGACAAAGGAGGAGCGGTGGTGATAATGGATAAAATTGCTTATGATGGTGAGGCTATGAGACAATTGGGTGATAAACAATATTATCGGCAGATGCTAGTGGACCCTTCTCCCCATTTCAAGTGCCAGATTGATGGTTTTTTAACCAAGGCAGTGGATGAAGGCATTATCACTCAAGAAGTGAAAGAACAGCTATTGGTTGGGTCACCGAAAAAACAGTATTTATATCTGTTACCAAAGATTCACAAGCATGCTACCAAGCCACCTGGGCGACCAATAGTCTCTGGACATGGGTCCCTTACGGAACCACTATCGGAATATTTGACTCTATATTTAAAACCGTTATTGAGTCAAATTAGAGCTAGGATTCAGGACACCACCCAATTCTTGGATATTATCAATAATTCCCAACTTCAATCTCATTGGTTATTATGTACCCTGGACATTACCTCTCTTTATACCAACATTCCTCATTGGGCGGGTTTACAAGCGTTGGATTATTGGTTGGCTAGATCAGGTTTATATCCATCTGGATTTAACACCTTTCTCGTATGCCTTACAGAATATGTGCTGTCCAGCAATGTTTTCTATTTTCAGAATCTTTGCTATTGGCAGAAGCAGGGCACTGCTATGGGTGCATCTTTTGCACCCATATATGCAGATCTGTTTATGGCATACATTGAAGAGATTATAATTTATGATGTCACACATAATATATATATGTGTGAGATGGATATTTGGCGTCGGTATTTGGATGACTGTTGGTTGGTGTGGAAAGCTGATGAACAATATCTTATGGAATTTCTTGAATACCTGAATAACAACATATGGGGGATCGAATTTAAATTGACTTATCATAAATTAAGGATAGTATTTCTCGATGTAGAAATTACTAGGAACCAGGACAACACTCTATCCTCCAGGATGTTTAGGAAATTCCCTGAATTTAATTCAATATTACATGCTACCAGCTTCCACCCACAACATGTCATCCAAAATATACCAAAATCCCAGTTTCTTAGAGCCAGGAGAATTTGTTCTAGCCACCAATCCTTCATTGATGCCCAAGATGATCTGACTTGTAGATTTATTAAGAGGGGTTATCGTCCAGGTTCGATACATGTTGCCAAAAGATCTGTGTCCAGCTTAAATAGGGAAGATCTATTAACATACAAAGATAAGAGTAATTGTCAGCAGTTGCAACCCCTACGTTTGGTAACCACATACGGACGTAATACACAAGGCTTTAAAAACATCATACAGAGACATTGGAACATTCTTAAAGCTGATTCAAAACTTTGTTCTATGTTGCCAGATCATTGTTCTTTTTCATTCAAAAGGGGACAAACCATTGGTTCAAAATTGAGTCATTACAAGAGAGTGGGTGCAGATTTTTCTGAACCAACTCAGCGGTCTATTTTAGGGAAACCCATTGTTGGATGTATTCCCTGTGGGCATTGTTCATTTTGTATTCGTGTTTCACGCACTTATGAATTCACCAGTAAAAATACTTCACAAGTTTTTGACATAAAGTTTTGGGCTAATTGCAATACTGAGTGGGTCATCTATTTGGTGACCTGCACTTGTTCTGCTTTCTATGTTGGAAAGACTTCTCGAGCTTTCCGTTTCAGAATTTGTGAGCATCTGAGTGACATCAAAAAGAAACGTACTAGCAATGCTTTATATAAACATTGTTTGCAACATGTATCTGCTTCATACAAATTTGTGGTTATTGATTGTATTAGGGGGAAATGTAATGACAAACAGTTCTGGCAGGAATTACTTAGCTCCAAGGAGAAAAAATGGATTATCAAACTTGGAGCTCTGTTTGCACCTGGTCTTAATGACCAATTGTGAATTCTGTGTTTGGATTGGACCATGGGTTAGACCAATCCATATATATATGTGTGTACTGTGATACTCTGTTTTTCCATTTTTTTATTTCACTGAAGAAGGCTCAGAGGAGCCGAAACCGGTTTGAACATTATTGGAATTTATTGCTTTTTTGTTTAAAGCTTTTTCTGCTATTGATATCCATTATAGCAGTATTTCAGGAGGGGAGGTTTTCTTCCCTCTGGTTAATAAATATTTTTTTGATATGGTTATTACCAACACTTGCTGGCTTTTTTGTTGACTGCTTTTCTCTAAATGTCACAGAAATCTTTGCTACTACTGAGGATTTCATTCAATAAATGCAAACATTTTATTTTCAGACTTCACATCTTTAGAAAATGCATGCAACTGCAAAAACTGTTATATTAATATCTCTCTCAGTATATATGATATAGTTGAAATCTGGCCTGATTTCTGGCCTTAGTCCATCATTATGTTGTGGCTTTTTCAAAGATTCCGGCACTAACAGGTTGAGTTATATTATTTTTTATCAACAGCCAGAGGAGGTGTCAACAGCAACTAAGTGACTATAACTACTTGATGGATGCTGGAGGCGGTCTGTGGATGAAAGTAAGTTACCCTCTTGCTATTTGCTCAGTTGACCATCTGCTTTAGAGTGCACAATTAATGAAGATTTGTGTGAATTAGAATACTTGTGGGCTGTCTTCTGCTTATGTGAAAAAATGTGAAATTGCTTAGTTCTTAACTGTCCCCGAGTAAGAATAATATCCCTAATTTTGCCTTTTATTTTTGGTTGGTAAATCACAGATGACTGTAGTCACTAATAATGATACACATTTGAGCTTTAGACTTCCCATTTTTCAGAAAATACATACTAATGCAAAAACGTTTATTCTAGCAGCCATCTTTCACAATTTATAATAAAAATATTTAAAACTCCTGCCCTTATTCTGGGCCTTTGCCCCTCGTTATTTTAAAGGAAACTAATATAATCCTTTCTTTGACTCACCAAGTACACAGTATACAGCTTGTTTTCAATATTGACAATTTTGTATTGTTTGCAATTTCTTCCTTTTTTAACTTTAAAGAGGCAAGGTGGAATATAAAGAAACACCAGGCCTAGCCAATCCCTAAATTTGATTAGAGAACTTCTGTTAGGTACATACATGAGAACAGTCAAAAAGTGCTCACAGCTGCTTCAGCACGATCAAATGCAGTGGTTTACAACATACTAACATGCAGATGACAATTCCAATAATAATGTAAAATTTTTAAACTTTCAAGATCCCCAACATTGTGAGTGTTTGTCAAACAAAAAGGTGTACAATTCGTTGAAAGGTTGGAATGGGAAGACCATTCGTACAAGATCTTTTTGGGATGACAACAGAAATGGTAGTTCCATGCCATCGCATCAGATTAATACTACACTTTTGGACTGTTTTCAGCATTTAGATATTGAGGATGAACAAGGTAATGTGACTGTTATTTCCAAAGGTGATTTTAATTTTTTTAATTACAGTCACCTTATGATTCTAGGAAATATTATCCTTTTTAAGTCCGGTATTTTTTGTACCTACTCATAGGGTGGGTATAGTCAAAGTACTGACTCATTTAAAAGTTTATACAAGGAAACGTAATTTAGAATTAATGTTTAAAAAGTTTGAACAGGTTAACAATTTAGATAACCGAGTGGTTAAATATGTTTTATTCCTTCATCACATTCTGAAATTAAAACATTTGAAAAATTGTGTGAATTAGAAATAAGAGATTTATGTTGTTCCAAAAGAAAGAAAAACAGTAATTTTTTTATATTTATGGTTTCAGAATACAAAGCTTTATGTAAAATTTCTAATAATAGGATGTTAAGAGTTATGAAGCCAGATACGAGAGCAGGTATGTTATTATGGACCAGACTGACTATGTTTCTAGAATGACACAATATTTAATGAAACATTCTACATTGCAGTTTCTCATAATGAGATTAATGCTGCATATGCTGAAATTAAAGTAATTCTACATGATTTGTTAATGCAACATTTAACTGATGTTAATTTGTACACATTTTTATTAGTTGAATATCCTTTTATACCAGCTATATTTGAGCTTCCCAAAGTTCATAAGACTAACTGATAGATTAGATTGATAGATTAGTACTAAACTCACTGTCCTTGCAAGACATTTCTAAGACTTGCCAACTATCCCTTGTGAGACTCAAACCCTGCACCTTGTGTTTGTAAGGCAAACACCTTAACCATTAGGCCACCCTCCTAACCGCTTTATTATTCCACAACATTGACTGCATCAGAGTTGCCATAGTTTCCTGTTCTTTCCCTTGCTGTGCAACTCCAACTGAACATATGTACTATTTCCCTATGGAAGGCTCCAAAATATCATCATACGGCAACTGATCAAATGTTTCCTGCTCCACTGGTTTCTCCTCCACCCCTGTGACTCATTGTGTCATCAGCTGTTTCTATTACTGAACTGTTAGCCATTCATAGAGATTTCAAAATGGAAAATATATATATATATATATATATATATATATATATATATATATATATATATGGATCACCTTCAGATGGGATTTAGTGTTAGGGACTGTGGGTTTAAGTGTCGGATCTTGGGGTTAGGGGTGGGTAAGTGAGTTAGGTTAGTGTCGGACCTTAGGGTTAGGGAAGGTGATCCATATATTATATATATATATATATATATATATATATATATATATATATATATATATATGGGTCTACTTCTATTCACCGACTCCCATTTCGTCAAACTCCCATTTCACCGAAACTTCATTACATCGACAAGCATTTTAGGTGGGGGCTGTGCCCCACACCCCCTACTATATATATTAACTCCAGGGTCGCACAACATTGGGGAAGGGGGCAAATGCATGTCGATGTAATGAAGTTTCAGTGAAATGGGAGTTCGACGAAATGGGAGTCAGTGAATAGAAGTAGACCTATATATATATATATATATATATATATATATATATATATATATATATATAAATTTCAACAGATTTGTGGTACTTTTTGGAAGTTATCTCTACAGTTTCATACTCTGACAGTTTGATATTAGTTTCAGCAGATATTAAAAACCTATATAGTAATACCACAAAATATTTGATTACAATGGTTTATGAATACTCTTCACAATTTTAAATCTTTAGACACATAGGTGAAATTAAATTAAATGCAATGCTATTGAGTTAATTTTAACTGACAGGATTTTATATTTTGAAGGAGAATACTTCAAACAAATAATTACAGTTGCCACGAGGGCAGCATTAGTACCCACATATTCTAATTTATTGATGTTGAATTGGAAATAATGTTTGGTTTTAGTTCATATTTTTGGTGAAAAGTTAAAACATGTTTATGCTATCAGGATGATATTTTTACTTTGGAATGGAGATGAAGTAGAGCTATATCCTTTTTTAAGTTTCATAACTTGACCACTGATTTTTGAAAGTTTACCTATGAAATATACTTATCTAAAATTAATTTTTAGATGTGATCATTACTAAGGACAACGAAAATAGAATTTTTCATTCCAGTTTATTTGGTAGGTCAACTTTTTCAAATGCTTATCTGAATTTTAGAAATACTCATCCCTTTCATCAGAAGAAATCAGTAGAGAAAGGAGAAATGGTTCATCTTTTGAGACTTATTTCAGATGTTGTAGAATTTGACTCAAACTGTAGAAGTTGAAGCAAATAGTTTTTTTACAAAGAAGCTATTAGATGGCTATTAGATGTAATTAGCACAGAATTTAAATGTGCAAAAATATTAGATTTAAACCTATGTTGATTAGAGAGAGGTCAATGATGACTGCTGTGGGCAAGAATATACCTCAAGGTATAAAGATTGTTATTTTGTCTTAGACGATTGATTCCTATGACATTAAGTTGATTTAGAAAGAAACTGGAAGGTTTCTTTTAGTGCAGAACTAATTGACATTTTGGGTCCAATTCCAAAAATTTATAAAATAAAAACTTTATTTAAAGCAGAAATAATATCAAGTTTTTACTAGATAACAACAGTGAGTGAGATTACAATACTAATTATGATCTAAGGTATGTAAATGTGGAAGGAGTAAACAGTGTAGATTTATTTTAGAGTGATTAGTAGACATTGATTTCTGCAGCTCTTTCTTACATTCATAAAACTGAAAGGCAACTTAGGTTCATATTTACAAGCACACATAATATTCATCACAAGGACAAAAACAGTACTCTTGGTAAACATTCTAAGACCTGTTTACATTTTAAAAAGTTCCTCTTTTTGTGTTGGTGGAAGTCCAAATTAATGAAAGGGAAGGGTCTTGGAAAAACAAATTAGAGTGTAGTGAAGTTAAATGGTAGCTTCCTCTTAATGCTTTTAAGTTACCCAGGCCTGAATAAATACTGAAGCACAAAGTCCTGTGTATCTAGTTCAGATTTAGAGATTTGAGAGTCTAACAGGATGGTGTATTACATATATTTAAAATGTCCAAATATGATTAAAACGGTTTTAAAAAATACATACAAAATTGCAATTTTTACAATATTTTAAGTCTTTTTCAGAAGTTTTTATTTTACTTATGTTTGTAATATTTTTTTAAGTGTTGCTCTATTATATGACTTGTTATTATATGATGCTTTTGCATAAAAGACTGATTAAGAGAAGAGAATGAAAATACTTAACCTATTTTTAAAAGTGAGCTTATGAAATACATTTCCAATGTGGTGGTTTTTTTTTTGGGGGGGGGGGTAATTTTTTTGTTTTTTTTGTCCTGATTCTTGCTCTAAAATTTTGATATTGTTTTTGCTACAATGAGATGAAAAGTACAAACCAAAGTAGCTATAACTGCTGGATTGGTAAAGGGGCTGTCTGTGGATGGAAGTGGCTAAACATCTTATTGTTTGATCAGTTTAAACAGTGTGGCTTCTCAGGCATAGTGTGGCTTTGTGTGATATGAAATGGAGTACTTGGGCTTCTATGTGTTTGTGTGAAGAAAACCTGAAATGCACAAGTGTGTCCATAATTATTTTGTTACCACAGTCAGATATCTGAGATGTACATAGTCAATAATGAGGCTATGACTGCTGAGTATGGGAGTTATCTACTGTCGGACATATTTACAGTATGAGCATCAGTTGATCTTAAGAGAACCTTCCTATTGGTGAGTAATTTGTTATTGTATTCCCCCTGAGGGTGACTGATTCTTCCACTAGCTGCAGCTGCTGGAGTTCTTTGAAGATTTAGAAATTCTATACTTTGAAATTATTTGGGAAATAATACAAGTGTCAGAACTTCTTTGTTATTTATTAGTTTGAAGAATGGCACTCACTAGTGAAATGGGATGAAATGATGGGTTTTGGAAACCTGTTTGCTTCTGTATTTGGTGCATTCTCTTATGGTATGCATTGGTAAAGATGCAAAGGCATCTCTGAATATGAGATTTTACTGGAAAAAAGTCTCACACTGTGACTAATGGAGATGATACAGGCAACAAAGTGTCCATCAAGGATAGCTGTCTCATAGCTTAACTGTCATTTTAAAAACATGTTTATTTTATTTAGTAGCAGAAAAAAAAATAGTATTAACTGTAACAAAATGGACATTTTCCTCAGAATAAACTTGCTTTTAAGAAATTAAATAGTTATTCTTTTTAGCAGTTTTTTTTTACTGTTCTATGTTGGAAGGTTTGAAAACAATAAATTATTGCATTTCACTCATTTGCTAAGATGAGCAGACCAAATACCCAGAGACATAAGAGTAAAAATATTAAATGCATATCTCAGTGGTACCTCACAGAAAAGGCACATTTTTTTACTGTAAATCAACAAATAATCAGGTGGTTATATTGTTAAAAGACCGGTGTGACGTCATCTTTATTTGAAGAACCACACATAAACATGATATAAAGATAATCAGTAAAAGCCATAATCCTGCAGAGATTATATAGCAGAATACAGGGATCTTTCCTGAAGAAGTGGGCAAATGTTGCATAAATGAACTATGGTCATTATTCATAGGATTTATTTCCTGGTCTTACTTCCTGGTTTGCTGCTACAGAAAATAAAAATATTATGCTCAAACCTTCTACTAATAAGAATGTAATTAATGTGGAAAATGGTTTCCACTGTTGATTGTGAGTCTCTCTGTTTATTGCATCTCTTCAGGGGTGTTTAGCAATTATACTCAAGGTTAGGAAAGTTCCAAAACCTCAATCACAGGTTCACAGCACTAGACCAATTTTCATTCATTTCACATTGTTTTTGTATAACAGTGTATTTTTAGAGATAGCCACTTTGCTTTGAATTTTACAGAGAGGCCACCAGCTGTGCTGGATATTTTAAGCTTCTCAATGCACTTTCAAAGACTGAATTACTGTGCTGCCACATGGCTGTTCAACGTAATCACAGGAAAAGACACTTGTGCAGAGGATGTGTTGAATATGACTGTGGTGGGTATGACTATATCAATTTGCCTTGCTTGTGTGCATGTGTGTATATGTGGGAGGATCAGCAGTGTCCATTCAGAACATGAGTTATCAGAAAGTTCTTGTTAGTTCATAACATGATCTGAATATAGCTGAATAATCAAATAGAAAATACAAGGTCAAACTCAAGTATTTTCAGTGTAGAAGTACTAGAGGTCTGAGAGGTTAACCTTAGCTGATTTCAACTGTCTCCAGTGTATTTTCTGGTTTATTTTGAATCCAACTTTAAACTCTGTATTTGCTGGCTTTCAGACATTTTATAGCAAACATATCTATTTTTAATTACCCCATTGAACCACACACAGCAGAGGATCAGTTATCTTGCCATGAAATAAATTAAAATTCAATTTCAGTGCTAAGTCACCATTTGAAATTATAAGACATTCACATTCTAGAGACTTACCTTTTGATAAAAGGTAGCTGCTCTTTAAGCACTCCTCTTCAGTTCTTCAGTCAGTAATTATCTGAGATGTGAAAATGAATGCTGCTATAAAGGGGGCCCTTTCTGATAACCCACACATATTCAAATTGCTTCAGAGAGCTAATCTATAAACAAAGGTAGCTGATACCATCATTTGGTAGTACACAAGTTTTATAGGCTTATTTTCAATGTCAAAATCTCCATTTGCATGCTCTTTGAATATGAGCAGGCCAACTAACCAGAAATACATTTTCAGATCAACACTGAAAAGAGACATGTGTGACTAGTGAATTTTGTATAGTGAAAGATAAATTAATAGAACTTCATTGGAGCCTTACTCCTTTCAAGTACATGAATGACTCTGTAACACCATACATCAGTTGCTCTCTAATGTGAACTGTTCAATGCTCAGAGAAAAATTTTAAGGATTTATATAAATGGTCATGTATGATTCTAGGGTGCTGTTTTGGATAGTCTCTTTAATTAGCATAATTTTCTCTGGAACACACACAGATTTGGACTTGGACCCCAGTCACTGCTTTATTGCTTATTCCTAGATGGCTAACAGTAAGCTGTGTCTGGCATAAAAAAAATACTTTATAATATTTTGGTTGACCCTCTGGTATAAACTGTAAAAGGTGCATCCATCATGGGCTATCAAAGTCTAGCTCATGTTTTAAACTATGGAACTTGGAAAAAGGCAAGTAACACTGCTTTCAGTTACTAGTTTCATGTACACAGAGCTCTTTACTTTAAAATGACACAAGTGCACGCATTTTATGTTTTTAAAACCTTCTTTCAGAATACTTCTCAGACAAATCAATATTCCAATTTGGCATCATGTAGTTGACTTATTTTGTATTCTGTATGTGCCTAATTTTTAATTAAACATACTTGCTTCTAATCTGAACAATCCTTAGTTGCTGTAGAACACTACAAGCATGACCCATTTACTCCATCTTCCTACATTACCTCCACACATACGATTGTTTTCTTGTCCTCATTAATTGACAGACTTGTCTTTACAAACAAGACCCTTGCACTTTATAAGTGTAATCAGTACCAGAACAACTTGGACCAAATGTTTATTATTGACTTTGTTGTCATATCCCCAGATAAGAGGCCATATATACTGCACACTTGGGTCAAAAGAAGTGCTGAACTATCACTTGACAACTATTTGTGGATGAATTGGGTCAGATGGTAAAGGTTGTGGCCAGACAAACATGTGAAAGCCAAATGTGTAGTATAGGTGTCTGGGAACACCTTGCTGATGCTTCCTGGCAGGATGAGTTCATATCCTACCTCCAAAACAGCTTTTCCCTTATATTTCAGGAAGTCAGCAATGTGGAGTCTGAATCTACCTTGTTCAAATCCTCAATATCTGAGATGGTGAAAAAGACCTGTAGGCCAAAAGATGGTTTTCATTTCTCATGGCAGTGATCACAGGACCTGCTAATGGATGAGAGTGGTGAGTGAAGGATTAAGTTAAAGAATGTGATCTTTAATGTAATGCTAGTGGGGGAGGGGACTTTTGTTTTGACCAAATACCAAGCCAGAGTGATGTAAAGGCCTATGGGTTGGAGGAATTCAATGGGGTCATGGAAAATGACTTTCAGACAGCCTCACAGAGGCTCTGGCAAACCATGCAGTCACTGAAGAACAGGAAGTGGGATATGGCCCATGGTGTAGACAGCAAGGGTGCAGAAATGGAGAAATGCTGACCTAACAGGAAGCATTGTTAAGAGGTAGAAGGAACACATAAAGGAAATACTGACTTCAGTGGACATGTCCTTCTATGTGGAGGCAGTGCCAGAAGCAGATGGTAGAACTGCATCTATTAGGTAGATTAAGTCTCACTGTCACTGCAGTGATCCAAGAATTTCAGTAAAGAAGGACTACAGCAATGAAAGCTCTCAAGCCTAAAATGCTGAATACACTGGCAATTGTTAGACTGTCATGATCAATGTGCGTATTTTCTATGTTCCATGTTAGGCTCTGGCTGTATGTCTGAATTGCATACTGAGGTAGTGGTCCTCCTTTTCATAAAGAGAGAAAGGTGTCTTCTAATTACAGAAGAGTCTTACTCCTTAGCTTTCATGGCAAAGCACATGTTAAAGTGTTGGGAAGCAGACTTCATCCAATAGCTGAGCCTCTGATTAAGCAGGACAATGCAGATTCTGTCCTGGCCATGGAACAGTGAGTGGATCAAATCTTTGTCCTTCCACATATATTAAACCATTCATGGGAGTTTTCCAGTAATATCTACCTGTGCTTTGAGGATTAAAAGGAGGCATATGAATATGTATCCGGAAATGGCATTTGGGAAGTGCTACAACAGTAAAGCATCCCAGGGCAGTTGGTTCACACCATTTAGTTCCCATATTTGACCAGTTAATGCTGTCTCTGTATTTTCAGCATTAAGTCAAATATAATTCAAGTGGGTGTAGAATGACAACAAGCGGGTACCTTTTCCTCCTGCTTTGTTGTGATTTCCATGAACATGATATTAAGGTACAGCTAAACCCTGGCAGGTATCCTGTTTGGGGATCTAATGGTGACATCTTTATGCTCTACAAATGATGATGTCCTGTTAGCTTCAAATGACTGTGGTCTCCATCATACACTGAAGCAATATGCTGTCAAGTGTGAAGCATTTGGGGTACAATTAATAACTTCCAAATGAGATGGCACAGTTCTATCCCAGAAAAGTATAGGTTGCCTTCTGCAGATGAGGGGGAAGTAGTTACTTTGGGTGAAGGAGTTTAAGTATCTTTGGGACGTCATGAGTGAATGGTGCTGAGTTGTAGACAAATCTCTCGTTTTACTGGTTAGTCTTTATTACCATCCTCAGCTATGGTTATCATATTTGGGTGGTGAGATCATGGATCCAAGTGGCAGAAATGAGGTTCTTTCATATGGTAGCTGGCCTTACTCTCGGTGACAGACTGAAGGGCATTCCAGTGCTATCAGACTTTGAACAGAGCCAGTCATACTATGAGCTGACAGAAGTCAGCTGATGCTGTCTAAAGACCTTGTGAAGATGACAGCTGGGTGCCTCTCATGGGAGGTGCACTAGGCATATCCCACTTGAAGGAGGTTCCAAGCCAGTTCTGGGATATATTACAGGGACTGTACACCTCTCAGGCTGCCCAGAAAACACATGTAGATTCAACCAGGAGACTGTTTTCTGGGGATATGGAACTCTGGCTTACCCTGCTAGAATGTTACCACTATGACCTTCACCAGAACAAATGATATTAAAAGTGTTTCCATACATAGAAAATTACTGTTATTTTTAGTTGCTAACTCTGTATTACTAAGGAAATGTTTTCTCTTTAGGCCTCCATTATAAATAGACACTACTCAAATGGACATACAAACAAAATATCATTGTATTTCTCCACCAGCAACCCTCTGCTATAAGAAAAAAATAAGTCTCTTTTGGTTTCTACCACCAGTGGAATTCAACGGAGAATAGTTGATGGGAGTGGATGGTTAAAATGGTTTTGATCATGAAAATAAAATGTCTGTCTTGACAAGGAAACAAAAGATTATGTCATGTATCAGCTGTGCGACCGAAGTGGGAAAGAGAATGTCAACGTCTTGACCCAGGGCTTGCTGGACAGAGAGCTACACACACAAAAAAAATCATACCACCAAAAAAAGGATAACAGATTTTATACATTTTATCTATTTTATAAAGGTACAAATGCAGAAGACATGCAGTAGGTGAACTGGGCACTCTAAATTGGCTGTAGGTATGAGTGTGTGTGTGTGTGTGTGTGTGTGTGTGTGTGTGTGTGTGTGTGTGTGTGTGTGTATATATATATATATATATATATATATATATATATATATATATATATAAACTACTATATTTTATAGAAGAGGACATGAGAGTGGGGGAGGGTAACCCCACACTTTTTAGTAGGAGTTTTTCAGAGATATAAAATGATGTTGTTAAAGGTTCCCCCTCCTACTCTGGGGATGGAAGTAAGTACACAGTTTACATAAAATGCCATAAAACTGTAATACAAAATGTTTCTGACTCAAAAAAGAAGATTTGCTCAGTGAACCAAAAACTCACTCCACAGTTTACTATACATTTACTGTACAAGAGAATGGTGCAGCTTAAAACTGTGTTCATCTACAGAACACAGAAAAGCAGAAGCATGTCAGATCTGCCCAGATTCTACAGCAGATAAGAAGGCTTCTGCTATTCATTTGGGTATTATAAGGTAACCAAAAGTATAAGAATTAAGTTCCTTTTAAGAATGTCAGCGATAGAGGGTTTATATCTCACCATCTGAGAAACACGTGTTTTCTATTACCAGGGGAACGTGTTTCATTGTTGCATAAAAAATCCCCACATTTGCAAGAAAATGTGGTTGTTGCAATGTCAACACATGCAGACATTATGTATTTATATATATATATATATATATATATATATATATATATATATATATATATATATATATTTATATATATATAGAGAGAGAGATACACAATTCTATGTTTTTCATGATTATCTCACAGCATTTCATCTAGCATCTTTGTAAAAATAGTGTGATGCAGGATGGGGTTAGGGTCTTCATCTGCAGCAACATCGTAGAATGCATCCCACCCATCCCCATCTGTATAAAAGAAAAATAATAACAGTAAAGTAAAGATTTTCATTTCTTTAAATATAAGACAAAAATGATGAGAATGCAGTTGTAGCAACATCTAAAATGAAAAAGATGAAAAGATAAAAATAACTTCTGAAGAAAAACCAAAGATGCATCTTTCAAAGAATGATACACTAGAAGAGGGGACAATATTAACAATGTGTAAATTGTCATCACATAAAAGATGTAGTAATATAAATATATATACAAACACACACACACACACACACACACACACACACACACACACACACACACACACACACACACACACCTTCTTGAATGGTTTGTGGAATTTAGAACTGTATACCTTTCAAGTGGAAAGAAAGATTGTTATGAACTAGCATCTGTTTCATATCATGCAAGCATATGGGGGAAGTTGGACAGGCTAAGTATCATTATATGATTATATCATAGCACTCATACTCTTCAATTTGTCATGATTTTTTAAAATGAAAAGCATGGAATTTGGAAATAATGTATGTGGGCAGTTTATTTCTTGTGCATGGAACTCAAATCAGATTCACAGTTCTGGAAATAATGTATGTGTGAAATTTGTTTCTTATGCATGGAGCTGAAATGAAATCCACAGTGTTGTCTCTTTGTAAGAGTTATTTTTTTCTATAGTGTTTCTTTTACATTTTGTGTGAATGCACAGATATTTTTTTGCAGATAGTATACCGAAACTGCATTTCCTTTTTTAACTTTCCATGTGACCTAATTATACATAACTATACATTTTTTATTAGAGAATAGTTTTCAGTGTTAGAGGTATGGTTATTTAGGCCCAGATGCAGTACCTAACTTCCGGCTAAAAGTATTAACATATTTATATGAAGATTTAGCCATGAGTAAAAACTATTTATATGTGCACCCCAAACAGACACCAGCCTGGTTAACAACAGGAAAAACAATGCTCCTACTTAAGAGTGAACCTGCAAGCTACCCTATAAACTATAGACCAATAACTTGCCTTCCGACGACATAAAAGCTATATACTAGAACTGATGCAGACAGAGTTTATAGTCATTTAGAAGAAAACTCAATCATGGCAATAAAACAAAAGGGTAATAAAAGAAAGTCATGTAGAACTTAGGATCATTTGCTGTTAAATAAAGTCATAATGGAGAACTGTAAAAAGAGAAAAAATCTAAGTATAGCATGGACAGATTACAAAAAAGCATTTGACAGTGTCCCACATTCATGGATAAAGGAGTGCTTAAATATAAGATACACCCTACACTGAATGGTTAAATTTCAGCAACCATGAAACAGTAGCAAACCACTTTGCAGTTAAGCCATGATAAAGGACAAATTATTATTCCAGTGATAAAAATTCAAAGGTGAATCACTGTCACTGCTGCTACTTAACAGATTAGGTCATGGTTACGATTTGGCTCCCAGAAAACAACAAAATGTAAAGACTTCTCATCTTCTTTTTGTAGCTGATTTAAAACTGTATAATTCATCATATGAGGAACTGAAATCACAACTGCAAGTGGTCAAACCTTTTTCAGATGATTTAAGAATGTCATTTTGTCTTTGTAAATGTGCAAAAGCAACCTTTAAAGCAGGAAAACTGCAGCATCAAGAAAACATCAGTCTGGGACAGGAATTTGATATAAAAGAACCCGAGCAAAAGGGAGTGTATAAATATTTGGGAACTGAAGAAGAATCAACAATAAAACATGAACAAATGTGAATAAAACTTAGTAAGGAATATTTTAGAAGACTAAAATTAATACTGAAAACAGCATTGCCATCTAGGAGCAAAGTCCAAGTTATAAAACAATTTGCTCTTCCTGTTCTAACTTAAAGTTTTGGAGTGATTGACTGGCCCCAAAAGGTGTTGGATAGGTTGGACAGGAAATCACAAAGGTGCTTCATGCTCATCAAATGATTTATAAAAATCAGTGCATACCAAGACTATATATTCTCCATTCTGAAGGAAGTATGGGCCTCCTCAAAACTGATTACATGTACAGATCTGCAGTCATGGGACTGCATACATACCTGCTGATTTCACAAGACCCAAACATAGTGAAAGTTTTGAAACTTGAGGAGAATATGTCTAAGATGACTTCCCTGCTTAGTTTAGTAGAAGCATATCAGTGTCAAGTGGGAATGGAAACCAAACCAGAAGTAGATAAAAATTAGGCAGCAACTGAATATGCCAATAAAACAAAAGAAAAAATTTAAGGTGAAGAAATTTGGAAAATACTTAAATATAGTTGCACATATAGAAAACTCTTGAAATAACCTCATGTTGATCAGGATCAAATGCAGGAATGGTTAAGGAGAGGCAAATTTAAACCAAAAGATGAAAGGTTAATATTGGTGGCCCAAGACAGTGAACTACGGACATGTTGGTTTACAAAGTCCATTGAACATGTGTGGGAAACAGATAAACATAGGTTTTGTAAAAAAGAATTGGAAACAGTTGCACATCTTGTTGCTGGTTGTGATATACTAATGACAGAGGGTCTGTATACTGAAAGGCATAATAATGTGGCACGACTGTTGCATTGGGAATTGTGCAAACATTATAATATTGAGGTAGCTGAAAAACAGTGGAAACATGAGCCAGAAAGCATTATAGAAAATGATGAAGTTTATATCTCATGGGTCCTCATTACCAGCTGTTCAAAAAATAGATGCAAGAAAACCAGATATATTTGGCCAGTAAAAGAAGACAAAAGTAGCATCGGTCATTGAAATTGCTGCACCCAGTGACTACAGTGTCTTACATACAGAGAGACACAATGTCACAACATACCAGGATTTGCAGGCAGAAATGAGGGCAGTGTGGAAGGAGGATACCCAGACAGTTCCAATAGTAGTAGGAGCAACCGATCTTATAAAAATAATTTACAATTGGACTTTGATATATTACTGATATATGTAACTCCATACGAATTGTCGAAGGAGTAATTACTGGGCACACTGTGGGTGCTGCAAAGAGCACTTCTGGCTAACATCAAAGACTGAAACAATACTAATTTAATGAACTTCAATCATACTTTGACTTAAGAATGGGGTCCATTCCTGTCATGGTATTAGAAACACAAAAGACTTGGAGAAATTAAAACAGAGACAGTTCAAAATACAGTGTTGTTTATTTTTTCAACATAACATGATACTGCAGATAGTTAAGCACTATGTAGATTCAGAGCAGCTGTGCACAATTTTGCTTCCGTACTGTTGTACATACAGTGACTTTACCTGCTGGAAACTAGTTACAAATACACATATGTTCATGTGTGCCATGTTTTTTCCTGCATTCGCAACAGTCCTTCCCTTTTGATTATTTTATTTGTTAGCCATGTAAGCCCCTAAGGACAGGTGTCTCTTTAAGGGTTGACCAGGGAGCAGGGTCTGTTCATGTTAATTGCCCAGAATCATATAATTTGGAGGGACAGATATGTTTCAAGGAGAATACAGCTTTTCTGGAATTGTCTTCCTCTCCACATAAAGCAAAGCCTGTCTCTAACTCATTTCAAGCATACTTTGAATGAATGGATGGAACCATAAATTCACTCCTGGTTTAACACCTTTGTTCCTTATAGATGAGGGTAACATAATTTGCCTTGGCTCATACAAGAGGTCTGCATTATTAGCTTTGCAGTACTAATGTCTATTTATATGAAATAAGTTGGAATACTTTAGGCTACTGCTCATCTGAAACAAAGTTAAAATTGACATAGACCTTAGGTATGCTGATTTTGCATAATCTTTTGGTCTATTCCTCTTAAAATGTATGGTTTCTGGTAAGTCACTGCGGATTGCAGATCACTAAAGACTTATAGAAATTTGAGTTTCAGACCAGTGCTTCAGATACTGTTTGTTAATGCAAAAATATTATTCTAGCATTTTTAATTATATAAGAGAAATCTGTCTGTGATTCTGAGGATTTATTTCACTTTTTTTTGGCTTTGTCCCCAATTTCTGTGGTGATAGATTTATTGTTATTTTTATCACAGTTATATGAGTTATGTACAGCAAAGTGGCTACAATTGCTGGATTGGTCTGCCTTTGAATGAAAACAACTTACCATCTTGTTGCTCAGATTAAATAGTGTAGTTGTGCAGGATTAGTGCACATTTGTGTGAGTGAAGTTGGAATATCTGGGTTATTATGTGTTTGAGTGAAATATACATGAAATACATTGTGTCTAAAACTGCATAATTATTTTATCACAATTTGATGTATGAGGTGTACAAAGTCTACAATGGAGCTATAACTGACTAGTATTGGAGGTATGTGAGTGGGAAAGGCTTACTCTGGCTGTCATGATCAAGTTTAACAGTCATTAGTCTGACTTTACAGGACTAGTGTGCATCTGTGAAACAAGTTGGAACACTTTACGGTTACTGTTTTTATCACAATCAAACATTTGAGGTATACATAGTCACGTGGATGTAATTGATGGGGATGGATATTACTGGATTATAATAACACTTGGAATAGCCTTAAATCAGGAAAGTAAATCGAAAAAAACATTAGTATTTATGGATATCACCCCTAAAAATGTGTATTGGGGGCCCATGGTTTGAAAACTATGCAGTGCCCAGGCAAGACTTAAATGACCACTGACTTTATACAGTTGTGTTGTATTTATTTGAATTCTCTAACTCATGTTTGTGCATTTTTTCTTAAATTCCTGTATTAAGTTATTGCTTAAGACATAGGCACACATACAATAATAGGAAAAAAAATAATTAACATTTTTTTCTATTTACACACATTATGCATTTCATGCTTTCTTTCTTTATAACAACTGTTTTTTAGTCTAACACTATATAACTTGCTTAATTCCTGCTTTCCCTTAAACATTACTTCTCCTCCTGTATATTGTTCCCCCAATTCCATTTATTTCTGTGTAATTTGATTTTTCCCTTTTCTAAAGATCCCTCCCCAGTTATTTTATTGAATTCACAATCGTCAATAATTCAAATACGTTGATTTTGATTTTTATTTTCTAGTAATTACTTTTTTATAGCGACAGAATTAAACTTAAGAAGGCCTTGCTATGTTTAGACAATTTAGATTATGTGGCCTAGCTCAAAAAATAATAATTTCCTTAGTTACAGCCATTTTTTCCTCCCAGTACTTATGACAAAGAATTGTATAGGGAATCTTTAAAATCTGCCAGCTCAGTACACTACCCAAAAACGTTTCCAGTTTTCTCTTTCTTTGCCAGCACATCTCCAACATTTGCCATGTACCTCAGGAAAAATCATTTGAAGTTTGCTCTGGTATAAAATACCAAAGCAAACACATCCAAGGAAAAATCCTGAACCTTGTGTCAATAATTGCATAATTATAACTTTTCAACCCGTGACAACAAAAATACACCGAAAAGGGTTCCTAAAAAAGAAGGATAAGAATCCTGCTGCTGCCTAACGTTAAATCAGTGTACGTGCACACGTTCACATTTGGTGTCTTTTCTCTGCTTATGTAGCCTGCCTAGTGTTGTGCCCCTCCGTGTGTTGCTAGCAGCCTGCACCCATTCCTCATATTCTCCCTCTTCTCTCTTTCAGCTGCAATTACCTAAGTCTGCCACTAGGTGGTAGTGTAAAACCTTCCTTCCCCAACTATAACATCCTGTGCTCTAGGATTGAGTTAGGCTTTCCCCACTATACTTAGTGCTTAGCATTCACTCTGTAGCTCACTCATTGCATTTTGTTGCAGTCCACTTTTACCCCAATAAACATTGTATTCCAGCCTTCCCTTACCTGTGCTCTCTTATTTCCTTACTGCTGAACATCCAATTCCACTGATTGTTCCTGTTGGCTTCCTCCTCTCTCAGCTCTGTTCCCCCTTCCCAACCGATGTACTTTCACCCCTCCCCCTTTCTGGACCTTCTCGCTCTCTGCTCTCTCTGCCCCTCCCCTTCTTTTGCACCACTCACTTTTAGCTTCCCCGTCCTTCCCCTCCTTAGCGTATCCCATTATCACTCTCACCTTAGCCTCCTTGCCACTCCCCTTTTCCTGCCCCACATCCCACCCCCAAGTGTACTTAGTTATCTTACCTACCTGTGGCGCCATTTTCTAACTCCATTTCCCTGCAGGCCTGTCCTGTTCACCGCAAGCTGATAGCATCGCCCGAGGTAAGCATGTTTTATCAATGGCCCGCAATTGCTCTGCATTAAAAACAGTGTTGGAACATTGTATCATCTGCACTATCAGCCTCTGTATTCTATAATATGCACCACTAGCTCTTAATTGTGATTGTTACACTACATGTAGACTATACTGTTATGTTTGTTTTGAGTCTCGCATAACTTATTCTGTTTATTGCATTGCCATATTCCAATGTATGACTCATTTTTATCTGCTAATGTGTAGTTGCAGATTGTGTGAGGCTTGTGTAACATGGTATTTGCCTTGAGTGGCTTGCATAGGCTGGACGCCAGAAACAGTCCACTACCTTAGAGTACCCTAGGTTCGTTGTTGAATAAGGACTTCAGGACCATTAATTTTCATGTTGGCATACCTACTTCAATGGTTCATGCCCTGATACCTGTGCAGGAATCCTGAGGCCTTGCATTGGCTTGCTCAAACCCCACCACAATTTTTACCAGTGCAATCTGGCGGTAGTATCAGGTCTCTTTTCTCGGTCTAGTTGTGAGAACGCATTGTCTCAGCAGGGCATCTGTGTATGCCCATCCACTTGCGCTAATGGACATTTGCGAGTGAGACCTCTGCCAGACCATCTTTTCCTCGAGAAATTCCAAAGTCCCTACCTGGCAAATGGTGCCACGTGGGACTCCCTATGTAGCCCATAGTCTACTACTACAATTTCAATAGCCTATCTTCTTGGCCTGCCTCTAGGACTTGGGTGGAAAATGCAATTGTAATAGTTGTGATTGTCAGTACATATCAAACGCCCCATGCTAGCATTTCCCGCTCTCTACATACCTGGGTATTCTAGGTAACATTTACGTAGGACTTAGTCAGTAGAGTGATTATTTTCCCAATCTTTGTTTTTAGTTGAATTTGGAGTTTTATTTTGTAATTTCTGCTTGCTATATCCCCGGACCCTCTGTTTTATAATTACAATTCAAGCTGTGTGTTGAGTGGTTATTTTCCCCACTTTGGTTGTAACTTCGGGGGGGTTTGTGAGCGTCGCTTGCATGCCACACATGTATACTTTGCATGCGATTCCTGTTTGCTACTTCCCTGGGCTCTCTGCATGTATTATAACAGGATGTAATGTGTGTGGGTGTACCCTGCCGCATTATTTGGATTCTGTTCATGTTAGGATTCCTGTTTCCATTTAAATGATTATAGGGAAGGCAAGCTATCCTGTTGTTAGATTCCCTAGTGGTAGGTCGTGGAATACGCCATTTTCCCTTCCATTTCTGTATTACTTTCAGTAAGTCTTGGTCAGGCACAGCACTTTTAGAATATCTGAGTTATTGAACAATAGCTGCTGAGCCATGATTGCGGTCGCCGATCTTTTACTGTTACCACATTAGAATCTGCTGCATACTGTACCTACTGTTGTTGCCTCTACATTGTTTGAAATATTTGGCAAAATGTGATGCTTATATTTACATCCGCTGCATTTATATGTACCATTAGTATCTGTATTAGGTGTGCTCTATATCACATTGAGTTAACCTGGGACACTTATATGGTATTTTATCTGTACAACCTGGTATATCACAGTATATTAGCAGCTCAAACCTACTCCTCTCAGCTATCGCTCTGCATGCTCACCTTTATTTCCTGCTGTTATCAATCTCCCCTCCTGATGTACTTGCATTCTTTTAACCCCACCTACACTTTCTCATACTCATGCCAATCCTAGCCTCCATCCTCTCCCTCTAGCTCTCCTGCTTTCCTAGCTTATTCTTTAAGTATTACCTTTGCCTCCCCTCTGTCTTATTAAATTACTAAACAGGTTTTTTTCTCCATTTCAGCTTACTACGTCCTGCCCTCCCATCTTCCAAGGGGTTTCTCCTTCTCACCACCTGGAACTTTTCAACCCATGACAACAAAATTACACCAAAAAGGGTTCCTAAAAAAGAAGGATAAGAATCCTGCTGCTGCCTAACGTTAAATCAGTGTACATGCTTCACATTTGGTGTCTTCTCTGCTTATGTAGTCTCATAGGTAGGTACCAGGCTATTGGCCCTAGGGCCTATACAAGCCCAGCCAAAAAGGTACCCTGACTTTTGCCACCCAAGAAAATTATTTTCCTGTGCCACTTTCGAGCGGAGCCAGAGAAGTGATCCCCGGGTTGAATTTCCTATTTCCCATCCAGTCATCAAGATTTTTCCTGAAGAGTGCTAATGAGGAGCTTTGTTTGATATAGACAGGTAGGTAGTTTATTCCAGAGCATGGGAAGTCTCTGGGACAGTAATCTATCCCTCCAGCATGTTCTGTTTATTGTGTAGACAAGGTTTAGGTCCCTAGAGCATGTAGTTTGGAAGGATTGGAATTTCTTTAAGTGGAGCATGTCCAACAGCTCTGGGTTTGACATAGCTTTGTATGTTAGGCAGAGATCACCTCTGAGTAGGCGATATGCGATGGAGTAAAGCTGGAGTTTTTTGAGATGGTCTGCATATGGCATCTGTTTGAGGCCGGTAATCCTCTTTGTGAGGTATTTCTGTGGCCTTTCCAGTTGTTGTAGATGTCTTGTGAGGTACATACCAAAAGGGGCATTGTACTCTATAATGGGTCTAATGAGTGATGAGTAGAGGGGAACACTGACCTCTTTTTTTCTGGATGAAAAACCTTTTGCGATGAGGTGTGCCATGTAAAAGGATTTCCTGACTACTGTGGCGATGTGATTATCAAATGAGAGACTACTGTCCACCTGTGTCCCAAGGTCTCTTATCACACTTTCAGTGTTAAGTATACTACCACCTATGTTGTAGTTCATGGGTACAGAGTTTTTACCAAAGGGGATGACAATGCACTTTTTGGCATTGAGCTTAAGGCCATGGCTTTGACACCTGGCATCTGTCTCAGTGAGGCCCTTTTGTAGGATGTCCACATCGTTAGGAGTTTCGATTATGGCTCCTAGTTTGCAGTCATCTGCGAACTTCGTTAGCCAAAGACCTTCTGTGTTAGCCTGTACTTCAGAGAAGTAGATACCAAACAGGAAAATACCCAGGACTGAACCTTATGGTACTCCACTTGTCACTGGTCTGAAGTTGGATTTGGAGTCTGCTACTTTCACAGTGTAGGTTCTGTCATGAGGCAGTTGGCAACCCATCTTGTGACATAGGGATTTATACCTAGTTTAGTGAGTTTATCTATAATTCCAGAGTGGGGGATGGTGTTGAAAGCCTTGGCAAGATCTAGATAGGCTGTGTGAACCACCTTGCCCTACATCTTTGGTGACTGCTTCAAAGAAGTCCATCAGGTTTAGGAGACATGATCTGCCTTTTACAAACTCGAACTGGGTGGGGTCCAGAGATCAGAGATTACCAATGTCTTTGTTTATAAGTTCCATGATGATACTTTCCATGGCCTTGCAGACCAGGCTCATCAGGCTAATGCGGCAGTAGTTCCTGGGGTCCGTGGTGGCTCCCCCTTAGTGGAGTGGGATAACCGTCACTGTGTGCCATTCAGTGGGCACAAAACCTGAGGTGAGGCTATGACTGAACATGGTACTTAGGTGGGGTGCCAGTTTGTGCTGTAGTTCATGTAGAGCGCAGCCTGGGATGTTGTCTGGTCCCATGGATGCTGTGTTCTTGGCTTTGGAGAGTGTGGTTTTTACCTGTGCAGCAGTGATTACAGGAACTTTGCATTCTTCCGGTGTAAAGATGGACCCTTTAGGGGGTGAGAGGTGGGTAAAGTTAGCACTGAACCTATCTGCCAGGATGTTGGCAATATCAGTTGGGTCTGTATATTTAGTGCCATTGTGCTGTAACTCAGAGCAGATCTCAGTGTTTCCATTGAGATTCTTGACATAGCTATAGAATGCTTTGTGGTTGTTTTTAGAATCAATGGCGATTTTGTTTTCGTAACTAGTTTTGGAGGATTTTAAGAGGGATTGCAGCTTCTTACTGAGGCTGACCAGGAGCTCCTCTACTCATGGGATTTTACTCTCTTTTGCAACAGTTTCTTCCTTCTGTTGTACAGTTTGTTTATGGCAGGGGACCACCAGATTGGCTTCCTTTTTTGGGGGGATAGCGTCTTGGTTCTGTTTGGGATAGCATGATCCATGCACTTGTGTAAGTGCTTATAAAGTGCAATTGTGTAGGATTCAGTAGTCACAACTGTATTGTCCATCTGCATGGGTGTCATAAAGTTCACCACTTCTGTCTTAAGAAGCATGAAGTTGGCTTTGGAGAATTTTTTTACCATAGTTTCCTTAATGAGGGGTGGGGGCAGGATGTGGATATCTCGGGTGATTAGCTTATGGTTGGATCGGACCAATGAGGCATTGACTTCAGGTGTGGAACACTGGTCACTCATGTTGGTAATGACTAGATATAGGATATTGTTGCCCCTGGTGGGGGTGTGGATAAGTTGATCCAGGGCATTGGAGTTTATGAATTCCAGAAAGCGTTGAGCGAAGGGGTTGGTACATGAGTAGTTTTCCCAGTTAATGGTGGGGTAGTTGAAACCACCCATTATTAGGGTGTTTAGCTGAATCCTAATATTTTCCAGTACATCAAGAAAAGAGGAGTGGGAATCCTGGGCATGGGGGGGGGGGGGGGATCTGTAGCAAGCTACAATTTGGATTGCAGTTTTGCCCAGAGTTAGTTGCACTTGGATAACCTTGGATGCATTGTGCTGAGCAACTAGCCTGGATGTGTGGATATCCTTAATGAATATGGACACACCTCCGCTTTTGGTGTTCCAGTCCAGGTTACATGGCCGAAAAGTGTGGTATGAGTTATAGCCTGGTAGTGCAGGGGTGCTATCTGGAGCCTTGAACCAGGTCTCAGTCACTGCACAGACATCGATGTTCTCCATTTTAAGGAGTGCCTCGAGTGAGTGCATTTTGAGATGTAGACTTCTAGCATTGAGTAGCATCACCCTCAGTTTTTGCTTGCCTGTTCCTGTTATGGTGGTGAATTTGTCATTTGAACCATGCCTAAAAAAAGGCACTATAGGGGCAGCAAGAACCTTAGCCAGTATCTGGAATTGCAGGAGTGACAGGTGCAGGCCATCTCTAGCAAAGCATCGTGGTCTGTCGACCATGTCATCCCAGGCAGACAGATACTGGATTCCTTTAGAATGACACCAGAAGCTTAGCCAATTGTTGAAGTCAATCATTTTGTCCTTGTATTGCGGTATCATTCTGGGTGATGTCAGAATGCTACTCAGGGCTAGGGTCATACCATATTTGTACTTGTTGTGGAGTGACCTGAGTGCATGGGTTATGTGGCAGATACTGGCACCTGAGAGGTAGCTGACAGTAACCTTTTCCTTGTTTAGCCTGGTGAGTGGGACATCAGTGTGCCTGAATATAGAGTCACCTATGACTAGTGTGTTGGCAATGTTGTTTTGCCTTATTGGCTGTGGTTGAGTGGCACACTGAGTCTGTGGGCTATGTGTCATTTGGGTTGTGTTCGGGAGTGGAAGTTGCTGCTCGTATATGCTGTACTAATACATTGTATATTGTCTTTCTGTCTGGAGCTTTTCTCCTTGGGCCTCCATTGAAAACGGGCTACCTTGGCCCAATGGACTTTTCCAGTTAACAAACTGTAATAAATAAATAAAATAAATTATTTTAACATAATCAGATGTTTGAGGTGTACAAAGTAAACAAGGAGGCTAGAATTACTTAGTAAGGTGGTTAAACAATTCTAGTTTCCTCTTGCCTAACTGTGTAGCTCTACAATATCCCTTCACATCATATAAACCTAAACCACATTGTACTATTGAGAGGATCAACTTATCCTACTTAGCTCTTGTGCTCTTCTCCCCCAGATAAATTCCTTCAACTGTTTATTACTTATTGCCCCAATATCTTCATTGGTTGATTAATGTATATAAAACTAACGGGACTAAAAACATTTTCACTGCTTGTTTCTCAGTTTTTGTATTATCTTTTGTTTAATTTCTTCCCACATATCCTTAGCTTCCACAACAGAAGCCTTTTAATCCATACTTTACGTTATCATGTCCCCATAAATATGGATATTGCTGAACCAAGTCATGAGTGGGTACCTAATATACAGCTATAGCCTTAATTTTATCTTCATTCATTTTCTATATTGAAAAAGATCTGAAACTGTCTCAAAGTAATCCACAACATTAATGTGTACATGTCTGGATTTATCAAGTACAAAGTAATATCATCTGCAAATAAAACCAACTTTTCTTGATTATTTTACCAGTTATATACTTGAACATCTGAGTCCCTTATTTTATTTGTCAATGTCTCTAAATATTAAGCACATAACAAAGGAAAAGAGGATAGGCCTGCCTGGTTCCTCTATTCAAACACAAATTATCAGAGACGAACACGCCACTTTAATTTTTGCCTCCAATCCTTCATATTCAGCTTCCTAGTTAACCATATTATTGGATCAGTGAATGCAAATGCTTGCATTGCCCTACTCATAAAATCCCAGCTTACTCTGTTGAATGCTTTATCTGCATCAAGATCCAACAACAGTTGTATTTGTTTATATTCTGCTTCTCTTTGTATCATTATTGTTCTATTCTTGGCAAATGTGTTCCTTCCCTCCACAGAACCACACTGATCCATATCTATCAATTTTGACAAAATGTTTGCCATTTGCTTAACTACTATATACAAAAACACTTTATAATCATGGTTTAAAATTGAAATGCATCTGTATAAGGCTGGGTCTGATATGTCTTTACCGTTTTGAATTATACAGCCATCACAGCTTTCTTCTAAGATGCTAGTGCTTTCCCTGCTTTTAAAATACTATTAAACAAAAGCGTCCAGATCTTTATCACTTTCTTCCCTCCTAACTTCCACAGGAGTGCCATCTGTTCCTGAATACTTATCTGCAGATTGATTATATATTACCATTTTATCTCATCTGATTGCTGAGCCTCATCTTTCACTAATCTTGGCATAATTACATCTTCCACGTATATCTCCATTTTTGCTGTTTCTTGGATTTCACGTTCCTTTGCTTTACACACATTTTAATATAATTTCTGGAATATCTATAATACCTCCATAGGATCTCTGGTTATTTTTCTTATCATAGGCCCTCTAAGCTTGGCAACAACCCACTCTACTTTTTGTTGCCTAAGTTATTGTGCTAAAAATTTTTGTGTTCTGGAGATGTTATCAAAAATAGTTACCTAACAGCAATTTTTCTAAATTTGTGCAGGTTATCCAGTTAATGCCTTATTTTCTCTTTAGTACTCTGCAGTTTCTCCCTTTCTTGTTCTGTCAGATTCCCCTTATTCTGCAATAATTTAATCTTTGTCAGTATCTCTAAATATTTCCTATTACTTTCCATGTCTTTTTCCTTTAATTCTACCCTATTTTAAACTCCATTTTTATTTTATCTGTGAGGATAATAAATACTGTTATTTGTGCTAGCATGACTGGCCGAAGTTTTGTAAAAAAATTGTAAATAATTGTAAATTACCCTGTGTTACACACGCCAGCATGACTAGCTATAATTTTGTAAATAGGTTTGTGTCTTTTGTTGTCTGTCTTTTTGTTTTAGTGTCAGTTCTCTTCCTCTGCTTAACTTGGTTATTGCCTTTTACTCCATCTTAAAGTTACTGTTTTGTAGGTTTTTCTCTAACTGCAACTACCTGACTGTATCTACAATCCTTGCATTTCTGTTCATACACTTGCATACTGCTTCTGTATATATTTAAATGTAATGTCAGCTCAATTACTCCACATAATTTCTATGCTTTTAGTTTTCCCAACTTAGAATTTTTAATATTCCTGTTGTATATGTTTCTAACTTAACAATTGTTAATGTCTTCTTTTTTGCATACATTTTACTGTTACAATTTTTAATATAAATTTTATGAAGCTTTTCTCCTCAGGCATTTGCTGAAAAAGGGCTATCCGCTCAGCTGGACAAACTCTGTCAATAAATGTAAAATAAATAAATAAATAAATAAATAAATTTTGATTATCACTCTGATTTTTGCAAGATGTTTGAATGTCAGTGTTCTTCTGGCTGACCAAATGTACATGTTCTTTGTAAAGAGAATTTTGAATGCATGTTATGCCAGAGTCAGGTGACCTAGATGTGATGTCATTGCGTGCCAGAGCTGAGAGAATTGAATCTTCACAACAACTTTAATTTTCAAAGTCTGATATTAGAGAGTAGAATTCTCATATCAGCTTCTTGTGACTTTTAAAAATCTGCTATAAAAAGCAGGTTCTGTGTCAGTTGTTCAGTTTTAATTCAGTTGTTTCCAGAGCTGCTCAGTAGTAGTAATCCTGTTGTTTCCAGAGTAGTTCTTCCAGTTGTCACTGAGGACAGACAACAGCCTGGAGTGTGTAATTCCTCATCTTACCTTGCAGTAAGAGTATAATCTTGCCCTGATGAATTATTTAGATTAAATAGGGACAGGTATTCTTCAGATAGTCAAGGAACTACAGCTTGTTAGTTAAAGGTTTTCTAAAAGCAGTGTGAAATCTATCCTACAGTGTTGTTTTCATATTTCATGTGCATGAAACTCTGTTGTTTATTGGAATTTGTTTTTCAGTGTTTACATATTTTAAATCCTTTTATTTATTGTTAAATATTTTACTACCACTTATTATGGCTGGTTATTTAGTGAATACTTTAAATAACTTGAGAGCATTTATGCTTATTGTGATAACACCATGGCCACTCCAAAAAGCCTTACTGCTTGGGTTATATGCTACCATTTATATCAATATCTATTTTACCCAATATAATTGAACAACCCTTTTAAAAGGTATTGTGGCATCTGACTGGTATTAACCATTACCTTGTAATTTGGGCAAAGGAACACAGAAGGTAAATCTGTGCCAGTCTTTCCCAGGAGTGTGTGTATGTGTGGATATCAGACATTTAAGAGTGAGTGTGTCAGTAACCTAGAACGGGGACCCAGTGCTCTGCAGCGGTTAGTGTGGAGACTCATTTGGGGACCTGGAGTGAAGCATATAGTCCTGTCCCAGGTTTGAAGCCTGTTCCCAGTGTACTGTTAGGGGAAACTGTGTATTACTCTCCCTGCTTTTAGTGACAGCCCCTTATCAGAGACAGTGGTGAGGGTTGAGGCTCATTAGTTACTGTCCCAGGGTAAAAGAAGGCTCGTCATATATTAGTGGCAGCGGTGTGGGATTTTAATTGCATTTTAGTACCCTGTGAGTAGTTTTCACATAGGTGTGCACTCTCAACAGCCACAACGTAAAAATACAGAGTTTCATTGTCACAACACTTTATTCATTTTTTAGTCAGTTTAGTCAGGAACAGCATGCAAAGATGCCAGCAGAGGATTATAGCAAGCTGACAAGGAACCAGTTGGCCAAGGTGTGAGAAGCTAAAGGACTGGTGCATGCCATCCTGTCTAAGGAAGCAATGATCTCAACCCAGTCACAGCTGCAGAGCAAAGAACAGCTCGGAGGATATCTACTTTGGCACTGGGGATAAGCAGCCTTCTAAGACAAGACAGTTCACCTTTTCCTCAGAAGACTTAAAAATCTGTCTGGAGTTAAAGAGACTTGAACTAGAGGCTGAAGAGAAGCAGTGTCAGTATGAACTGTAACATTTGGAGGTTGAGGAGAGGGAGACTCAGTGTCAGCATGAACTGGAGGCCAAGCATTTGGAGATGGAAGCTGAAGAAAATGAGAGGCAGAGACAGCATGAAAATGAGCTTCTAACCCTTTGACAGGGTCATAGAGGTAATGGGGAAGGGAATGACCAAACCCCAGAAGCCATAATGGTCAGTAAACTTGTTCCTCAGTACAGGGAGGGAGATGACTTTGATAGTTTTATTTATATATTTGAGAGGGTATGGTATGTAAACAGTATAATGCTGACCAAGGGCTCTGGGTATGGTGCCTGACCCCCTTACTCCATAGTAGAGCTGTTAATGCAATTGCTAAACTATCTGATATTGACTGTTTGAATCACGATAGTGTAAAACAATGTTTAGTTGATTGTTTTAAATTAACCCCTGAAATGTACAGAAAAAAATTCATGAACACAGATGCAGGGCAGATGAAAGTTACAATGCTCACAGGTGGGTGGATGGGTGTCAGATCACCACTTTTGAAGGACTGGCAGACCTTTTGGTGAGGGAACAAGCTTTCAGCACTTTTCCTGAAGACTTGAGGATCTGGTTGGCAGACAGAGTGTAATTGTGCAAATGAGTTGAGGAGAAAAGGGGATCTGTACTTAGCAAGCAGGGTACTACTGCATAAGAAAGGGATATACAGTGCTACACGTGGACATAAGGCAACCAATGGGGGGCAGACTAAACCACTCCAACAGAGTTTAGCAGTAACGGGGAAGCCACTAGTTCAAGCATATGGTCAGGATCATGGATTATATGTTTCACATATAATCAAAGGGGCCATGTAGCATAAAAATGTCTATTGAAGTAAGGGAGAAACAAAAGGTGAGTGAGCTGGCAGGTGGGAAAGATGGAATGCCAGTGGTAAGTTGTCTGGAAACAACAGAGGTGTCAAACTACCACCAAAACTTGTATCCTATCTTAGTGGATGGAAGACAGGCCACTGCTAAGAGAGGCACAGCTTCTAATATAATCATTGTGAGGCTTGCAGTAGTTAAGGAGGAGTAGTACTTGCTTGGGCAGTCCACACCAATCAGAGCTTTGGGTGGGAATCCCATTCCAAATACCTTTGGCCAGGGTTCATCATGACTGGGATGGTGAAAAAGGGAACAAGTAAGTAGGTGTGTTTGAGGATATCCCTGCAGATGTCTTAATAGGGAATGCTTTTGATAATGTAGTACCTTGTGTGCATGCAGTTACATGCAGTCAAGGTTGGAGATAGGCATATAGATCTAGTAGCCTGGGGAAGTCGCAGACAAATCCTATGCCTGAAGTTGGGGCTGGTGATGTGGTTACTTCAGGGAGGGAGCTACCTTGTAGTAGTGAGCCTGAAGTTGAACCACAGCTGCTTGTGGCTACTGGTATTCCCATGGACATGGTGACTACAAGGACAGAGGGTAGTGGTAGTTTTCAGGCTGAAGGTGAGGCTTCTTATGGAAGGGAAGCTGGGAGAGGTTACAAAGATTGAGTTGAGACAGGCTCATATTTTGGATCCTATTTTACTATTCTTGAGAGAGGTAGCTAAGGAGGGACCTGATGCTCAAGGGAAAAGGGAATCTGTATACTGAAACAAAGGGTTACTGTACAAGGAGTGTATCCCCTGAGGGAGAGCTAGAGGGTGAGGTAAATGCAGCAGTTGATAGTGCTCAGAGATTACCATCTGGTACTTTTAGCCATAGCCCATGGCATTCCTTTTGCAGGTTATATGGGCAGAAATCATTTTAAGAGATGCATTATTCAAAACATTTATTGGCCTGGGATTGCAAAGGATATAAGCACATTTAAATAGTATCACATCCACATCACAGCCAGGAAACTAAAACAATTAATTCAATTAACTTAAAGATACACTTCTAAAAGTTAATGCAATATAAAGCATATTCAGGAATAGCCTTGACAGATCTAGTTTTAGTTGTAGACATAGAAGTGTTTTGTCCCTAACAGTCATCCTATTGTATGTGCATTTAGCGATATATGTGAATTACATATACAGCGCCTTTATGATGCTCCAAGATTTTGTAAATTTTATAATTTGTCTCAAGAGGAACGCAATGCCCTTGTTAAGCTGAAAAATACTGTAAATATTGTAATAAAAGAAGCTGACAAGGGCGGTGCAATTGTTATTATGAATAAGAATGAATGCTTTCAGTCTTTGTATGCACTTTTGTCTGATTTTAGCACATTCAAGGAAATTACCGACATAGATATCAATAAGATGAGTAGCAAAGTTAATATGACTGTATATGATTTACAAGTGATGAATGACGCTGATATAGATGTTTTTAAATTATTTTACTATACCTTCTCCAGTAATACCAATTTTGTATGGTCTGCATAAGGTACATACGTTTTTGGATATTTTCCCCATGAGACCAGTCTCTGGGAGAGGGTGGCTCACTGAGCCAGTATCCATATATTTACAAACTATTT
This sequence comes from Protopterus annectens, assembly GCF_019279795.1. Taxonomy (NCBI): domain Eukaryota; kingdom Metazoa; phylum Chordata; order Ceratodontiformes; family Protopteridae; genus Protopterus; species Protopterus annectens. The sequence continues at coordinate 747,056,734 of NC_056731.1, forward strand.
TATGCCCCTATTTAAAATATCTAAGAAGCTACATTAAAGACACTAATGATTTCCTTACCCAGCTGAGTGTATGGTATAATGACAACAGGTTGACAAGTTTTACTGTGGTAGTGATGGATATCAAACCCCTTTTTACTGTTATTCCAAATGTATATGGGATATCGGCAATTAGGAATTTATTAGTAGAAACTGGTAAAGCAACAGGTCGAGAGATAGAGACTATCTGTGAGTTGTGAGAGAATGTTTTGAAGAACAACATTTTTGTGTTTAACAAATATTACCATCAAATATCTGGGGTTGCGATGGGTACTTCTGTGACAAACACTTATGCCACTTTAGTCCTGAATAACTGGGAGAATTAAATCATGTTTGATGCTTCCACACATCTTTCCAACAAAGTTTGTTTTTTTCAAATGATTTGTGGATGATGTGTTTTTTTATTTGGAATGGTACCAGTGATGAACTTAATCAGTATGTTTAATTTTTGATTGGCAGTACTGATTTTTTTAATTTTTCTGTGATTAGCGCCCAGGAAGATGATGAATTTCTAGATGTTGCCCTCCAGTATGATGGATTGGATATACATACCTCAGTATATAAGAAACCAGTACATAGAAACAAATATTTACACAGGAAAAGTTTGCATGCTCCTCATGTGTTTAAAGGAATAGTTAGATCTCAGATGATGCGTTTGAGTAGCTTGAATACCAGTTATCAGCATCAAGCAAAAGAGATGATGCAACAATTCTTAGAAAAGGGCTATGACATTAATATATTAACCAGTTCTTATAATTAGGTAATTTCACTAAGAAATACTACAGCTAGACTGTATTTTAGTAATGAAGTGACAAATTTTGGGACATCTGCGCGTGGTAGGGGCAACAATGTTGCCTTACGATACATAACAACTTACAATAGAAGTACCCAACAAATTAAGAAAATTGTATCTGACAATTGGGGTATACTGAGAGCATTGCCTGAGTTATGCCAACTTATTGGTGATACACCCAGGTTTTTGTATTGGAATTGTTGTAATTTGAAACAACAATTATGTTATAAAGATATGAGGGATGGTTTTAACCAAGTACAAGCTAGGAAAAATGGTACATAGCCATGTTACAATTGCTGTTGTTGCAATTATATTAATAAAGATTCTAATTACATTAATCCTGTAAATGGGAAGAGATATGAGTTTAAGGGTTTTGCTACTTACAATTCAACAAATGTGGTTTACTTGGCAACATATAAACAATGTTCTAGTTTCAGGAGACTAAAAGAAAGAATAATAGAGCACAACTGAGATATTAGATGCAGTGTAATGTTAAATGCTGTAGCAAAACACATTAGTGAAACTAATCTCTCACATTCTTTCATGTTTAGAGTTATTGATATTACTAGTAAAGGTATGAGGAGAGGTGATTTAAATAATAAATTGGAAACGAAAGAATACAAGTGGATATTGCTATGTGCAGATCAGACGCCAGGGTTAAATCAACCTATAACACTTGAAACCAATTCTTAAGTGTAGACAAAGCTGTTTTAAATAATATCTTAAGGAGATTTTTAAAGATTTTTATGGTTTTATAGATGGTAGTAATGCATTTATATTTTCTATGTAATTGTTTTGTATTACATTAACTTTTAGACATGTATCTTTAAGTTAATTGAATTAATTGTTTTAGTTGATTGGCTGTGATGTGGACTTGATACTATTTAAATGTGCTTAGTAGAATATGATGTTAACACTGATGAAGAGTTTAAAACCTGAAAGCTCTGTTTTTTATTAAAAACCTTTGTTACGTTACTCAGTTCGCTTATTCTTGTGATTTGAACTTATGTGAATTGTTTTGAGTTCATATGATTTAGTTATTTATTGCAAAGGATGTAACAGGGTACTGCAGGACCTGTAAGCAGTGTCAAAAGACAGGCAAGGCAGGAGACAAGGTCAAGGCTCTGTTGATGCCTTTGCCTGTGATTAAAGAGACATTTCAGAGGGTAGCTATGGATATCGCGGGGCCTCTGAGCGCTCCAAGATCTACAGGGAAAAAATATGTCCTGGTAGTGGTAGATTATGCTACTAGATACCCTGAGACAGGGGCTCTGTCCTCCAGTGAGGCAGAGAAAGTGGCAAATGCTTTGTTAGAGATGTTCAGCAAGATAGGTTTTCTGAGGGAGATATTGACTGACTGAGGTGTCAACTTTATGTCAGACCTGTTGGCTTGTCTGTGGAAGTGTTGTGGGCTGAAGCATCTAAAAACACCCCCCTACCATCCCCAGGCTAATGTTCTTATGGAGAGGTTAAACTCTACATTAAAGACTATGCTACAGGCATGTACACATCTGTTTAAAAGGGAGTGGAACAAATATGTGCCCCATTTACTGTTTGCATACAGAGTGGTACCTCAGGAATCTATAGGCTTTTCATCTTTTGAATTGCTGTATGGGCATAGGGTGAGGGGGCCTTAGATTTGATTCATGATGAGTGGAAGGGTGAGCGTGAATCCCACAAGGACTCTCTTGTGGCATATGTCCTAAACCTCAGGACAAGACTTACTGAGCTCATGGGCTTGGCCCAGGTGAACCTGGCAGGAGCCCAACAGCAGAAAAAGGTCTGGTTACACAGGAATGCTTGAACCCGAGAGTATGCTGTGGGACAACAGGTGATAGTACTTATTCCTATCAGACCCCATAAGCTGCAGGCAGCTTTAAGATGGATCATTCCATTCAAAGTGGTAAGGATGGTCAATAATGTCAATTACATGGTAAACCTGTTAGGCAGGAGGCAGGTGGACAAACTGTACTTTGTTAACATAATGAAGCCTTAGCATGTCACAGAATCTGTGGGTAGAGTGGAAAGGGCCTGGTTCACCATTAAGTCTAGTAAGTGTCAGTTGGATATGGCAGAGGTCTCCTACCTAGGACATAGAGTAGGGAGTGGTAAGATTAGGCCAGAGCCTACCAAAATGGAGGCTACCAAAAAGCAGGTGAGAGCATTCCTAGGGACAGCAGGCTACTATAGAAGATTTATACACAACTATAATACAATAGCAGCACCATTTACTGACCTAACAAGAAAAAAACAAGCCGGATAAGGTAGTGTGGACCATAGATTGTGACCAGGCATTCCAAAAGCTTAAAGGGACTTTGGGAGGACCCCCTGTATTTGCCAGTCCAAATTACAGGAATGTCAATGCAGATAGATTTTCAGGACAAGATATAGGTTGATACATTTTCAGTCAGCCCCATTTTTCTCAAGCAATGATTATCCAGGGTCACTTGTAAATCTAGCTTGAGTCTTCAAAGTGGGGAGAAAATATGTGATGAGCCCTCTTTACCCTGGGGCAGTAACTAAGGAGCCTCAATCCACACCACTGTCTCCAGTAAGGTAGTGTCACTAAAACAGGGATAGTAATACACAATTTCCCCTAATAGTACACCAGGAACAAGGTCCAAACCTGGAATTGGACTATATGCTTCACTCCAGGTCCCTAGATGAGTCTTCACACTAACCACTGCAGAGCACTGTGTCCCATATTTAGGTCTCTGACACACTCACTCTTAAATGTCTGATATCCACACATACACACCGTCTTGGGAAAGACTGGCACAGATTTACCTGCTGTGTTCCTTTGCCCAAATTACAAGTTAATGGTTACCTCTAGTCAGGCACCACAATACCCTTCAAAAGGGGTGTTCAATTATATTGGGTAAAATAGATATTGATACAAATGGTAGCATGTAACCCAAGCAGTTAGGCTTTTTGAAGTGGCCCTGGTATTATCACAATAAGCATAAACCCTCTCAAGTTATTAAAAGTATTCACTAAATAACCAGCCACAATAACAGGTAGTGAAATATTTAATAATAAATAAAATTATTTAAAACATGTAAATGCTGAATAATTGATTCCAATAAACAACAGAGTTTCACGGACAGGAAATATGAAAACAACACTGTAGGACAGATTTCACACTGATTTTAGAAAACCTTTAACTAACTAGCTGTAGTTCCTTGACTGTTTGAAGATTAACTATCCCTATCTAATCTAAATAACTCTGCAAGGCAAGATTATACTCTTACTTCTACAAGGTAAGATGAGGAATTATGTCCACACTCCAGGCTGTTGTCCATCCTCATTGACTGGTGTAAACAACTGGACTACTACTACTGAACAGCTTTGGAAACAATTGAATGAAAACTGAAGAACTGATTCAGAACCTGCTTTTTATAGCAGATTTTTAAAAGTCACAGGAAGCTGCTGTGAGAATTCTACTCTCTCATATCAGATGTTCACAATCTAACAAGTTCAACAAAAATTCAATTTTTTCTCAGCCACTTTTTTGCAAAGCCCTATTTTACAAATGTGACCGATGCTTTATAATCTCACATTTATTCACTAATGTCAGTGTTTCTGGTTTTCTTCCTGACAATACCTCCCAGCACCAGACTCTAGTTCCAAGTCCAAGGTACTCTTGATACTTCTAGTCAACTCCTGTGCTTTTTTCTGTCTTTCAAGCATTTTCCTTTGGAATATTGGAAAATGGTTCACTAGCAAAGTCTCAAAAACACCACCATGACCCGAAGACCATCCAACTATAACTTTATGGGGTATTTTCAGTCCTGTGAGAATGGAACTTCATCAGAATAAAACAGTCCCAAACAAGCAAGGTTTAAATAAAATGAAAAAAAAGAGCATGCCCACAGTTACATTATTCAGTTGGCTAGCTTATCAGCTTTAAGCTTGAGAAAAAGAACAATAAAGATGTAATCATTAATTCCAGGAGGGACATCTGCATTCAGTTTGATTTGCCAAGCCAATTCCTTGGACAAAAGGGGGGTTTCTCGATCACCCTCCTGAAGTGCTTTGGAAGTCTGTCCAAAATATTTTTTTTTTATTCTTTTAAGTCAGGGCAAACCAGAGAACATTTACACACATGCCATTTTTCTCATCATTACTCCTGATATAAGAAACATATTTGTAACTCCCTTTAGACAATTTGTATTCTGTTTTCAACACATAGAATGAAAGGTAGCTTAAGCAAAAAGACCACATATACCACCTGTTTACTGGTGCAGTTATATTTACCCATGCTGGGAATGGCACTGGGTTATTGATGAATGGTTACATATGGGCCATCCCAAATATACTGGCGCTGATGGGAGGTGCCACACTTGGACATGTTGCCATGGTTGTCAGTATAATTAACATGGTAGTCCATAGAATGTCCAGTGCTGGAAAGAGATTTATAAATAAATGTGGGATGTGAACCCAGTTTATGAAGCAATGGAACTGATGTAATGAGCAAGTCCCAATGTTTTTGTATGATGCACTTGACCCGTGTAGTGTCTGTACAGCGATGTGATACCATTCAGTGGGGGAAACATTCTCCATGGGTTTTAAACTCCCTAGCAGAGGCTTCTGGAGTATGCATGCAAATCTGCCCTTTCAAATGAAACAAAATTAATAATGTAATTTAATAATGATTTTGTATAGTCCTTAGCAAAGAATATGTGCATCAGAATTTTGCACTCATCTATAAAATGTGATCTTCAGAAGCAAGTCTTGATAGCAGTTGAATTAGCATTTAACAATAACCCTTTTTTTGGCTAAAAGAATGCATGCTGTCACAATGTGATTAGTTAATGCTCAGAGCACTGATGTTCAATGTTCTTGTATATGGTAATATCCATAAAGGAAATGAGTACATTTTCCACATTAAAAAAAATCTTAAATGATCTGTTAATTGTTCTATGTAAGACAAACTTTAAAAAAAGTTTCCTGGTTCCCACCCCACATAATAAAAATGTCATCAAGAGAATAAATGTGAAAATATTGTTTGAGATGGGGATGATAAATGCTGTTAAATGCAAAAGACTATTCCCAATATCACAAAATTTGAGTACAAATCTAGGAGAACACGAAGCCCTCATAGCAACCCCAGACATCTGTTTAAAGTATTCTCCTTCGAACGTAGAAAAGTTGTTACTGAGACCCAAATCCATGAAACAGCATAAAATGTTGATAAACTTGGAAATAGGGTATATATTAAAGGAAAGTACATTGCAAAACCACTACAGGGGTAGAACTATAAACAAGTATTTGATATCTTCAGTTACCAAGATGTTATTATTGTCCAATGAAACAGACCTAAATCTGTCTAAGAAAATCCCAAGAATCCTTGAGTACCCAAGAACAGCCACCATTGAAAGATTTGAACTTCTGATCAATATAAATGGCCAAGGGCTTTGTTTTTGAGCCTCTTGCAGCAATAATAAGATGCAATGGTGGGTTAAACCTGTGCTTGAGTATTTTTAGGACCTAAATATGGAAGGAATGCATGATTTGGGAACAGACAAAAAAAATGAAAACATGTGAACCCTCCAAAAGAAAGTCGTTCAACACCATGTCTATGAAGGCATGTGCTTAACTGATTTCATTCAGTGAAACAGTTTGATAAAAATCACACTCCAACATGCAGTTTGGCATTCTGCCTGAATTATCAAGAGAGTTCATCAAAGCTACCCTACCACCACCTTTATCGGGTTTCATAATACATAAATCCCTGTTGGAACTTAAATCTCCTGCTCTGAAAGATTATAAAGATTGTGGTACAGACTTCTCAACATGTCCTTATTAGGCCTGATTTACCACCTGCCCAGAATGTTCCTATATTTGGGGATAAGTCCCTATTTTCAGTTTTGATTTACTCTTTCACACAGTTTTCTGCAACCCCCTCATCACATGATTTTTGTAGCTGTCTGGTACATAGAGAATCAAACTACTATCTAGGCTAGTGGTAAAAATATTTTAAAGAAAAAGGATGCACATCTTGCATCTCCCTCTAAAGCAAAAATAAAGATGTTAGTGTAAAATCTATAGACTTTAAATAACTGTATTGAAAAATTATACCACACAGTCTCCCTGACAATGTGTTTTTACGTTTCCATAATTTTTGTAAGTCTCTGTTTTTTTAAAAGTGTTTCTGAGTAATATAGCACATTTCTACTGGAAGCGGGAAATGTGCTATTTGGTATTCACATTTTCATGCTAATTAGATGTCCATATTTTTAGATGGATGTTCCTACTTTTTAAGTGTGTTTATTCCTAATTTTAATGTCAGCAGGTTGAGAGGTGTGGAGTGGTCTTTCTAGTATAAGTTTCTTGATGTCATTGATAACTAGTCTCTTAAATAAAATAAGTCATGGTGTGGTGGAATGTTTCACTCTGACTGCCTATGAATGTGATCTTGTGGGCTAAGTTCTAAAGCAAGGGAATCAATTAAAAAACAATTTAATTTATGAAGAAATACTTTGAATTCAGTGAAAGTGTCAGTATAATTAAGATGTCTAGAGGGAATGAAAGTAAAGCTCCTCTTGGACAGGCTGGCATGAATATCTATGACATATTTATCACCAAAGTTAAAAATATGAAAATCAGTGAAAGAATTCACACAGTCTAATTGGTTAGTACAAACTAATTTCTGTTTTGGAGATGTTTGCTGCTCCTTGGATTCACCCACGTCTTGGCACCATGTCTGGAGTTGTCAGAGCAGATCTGAGCATTGCCATTTAGATTCTTGACATAACTATAGAATGCCTTGTGGTTGTCCTTGGAATCTTTGGCAATTTTATTTTCGTAACTAGCTTTGGATGATTTTATGAGGGATCTCAGTTTCTTACTGAGGCTGGTAAGGGAGTTTTTTGCATCCTGGGATTTTCCTCTTTTTTGCAACAGTTTCTTCCTTTTGTTGTAGAGTTTGTTTATGGGAGGGGACCACCAGATTGTCTTCCTTTTTTTGGGGCAGAGTGTCTTGGTTCTATTTGGAATGGCACAATTCATGCATGAATGGATGTGCTCATACAGTGACTTAGTGAAAGATTCAGCAGTTGAACTTTAAGTTCCCGTCTGCATGGGTGTCATGAAGATTGTCACTTCTGACTTGAATAGCATGAAGTTGGCTTTGGAGAAGTTATTTTATGGAGGTTTCCTTACTGGGGGGTGGGGGTGGGATGTGGATGTCAAGGGTGATTAGCTTATGGTCAGAACTGACCAACGAGGGGGTGACCACTGGTGTGGAGCATTGATCTCCCATGTTGGTAATGACCAAATCTAGGATATTTGAGCCCCTGGTGGGACTATGGATTAGTTAATCTGGGGCATTGGAATTTATTAATTCCAAGAACCATTGGGCAAAGGTGTTGGTACCCAAGTAGTTTTCCCAATTAATGGCAGGGTAGTTGAAATCACCCAGTATTAGGGTGTTTGGTTGTATCTTAATATTTTCCAGTATGTTTAGAAAGGTGTAGTGAGAATCTTGGGGCATTGTGGGGATCTGTAGCAAGCTAGAATTTGGATTGCAGTCTTACCTAGTGTTAGTTGCACCTGTAGAATTTCAGATGCATTGTGTTGGGCAACTAGCCTGGAGTTGTGGATATACTTGGTGAATATGGATACTCCTCTGCCTTTAGTGTTTCAGTCCTGGTATGGTGGCCGAAAAGTGTGGTAAGAGTTGTAGCCTAGTATTGCAGGAGTGCTCTCTGAAGCCTTAAACCAGATCTCATTTACTGCACGGATATCAATGTTCTCCATTTTTAGGAGTGCCTCGAGAGAGTGCATTTTGAGGTTTAGACTTCTAGCATTGAGTAGCATTACCTTCAGATTTTGCATGCTTATATTTGTTATGGTGGTGGTTTTGTCCTTTGAGCCTTGCCTAAAAAGGCACTATATGGGTGACAAGAGCCTTAGCCAGTAACCTGAATCCCAGGAGCAACAGGTGCATACCATCTCTGGCAAAGCATTGTGGTTTGTTGATCATGTCATCCCAGGCAGATACTAGATCCCTTTTGAATGACACCAGAAACTTAGCCAATTGTTGAAGTCGATCATTTTGCCCTTATGCTTGTGGTATCATTCTGGGCAAAGGCAGGATGCTACTCAGGACTAGGGTCATACCTGCCTGGGCCACATGATCTGAGAGCTCTTCCATGTCTCTTTTCATGTAGCCCAGGGAGGTACGTCTCAAGTCATTCTCTCCAACATGGACAACGACAGAGTCGTATTTGTACTTATTGTGGAGTGACTTGAGTGCATGCATTATGTGGTGGATCCTGGCACCTGACAGGCAGCTGACAGTAATTTTCTTCTTGTTCAGCCTGGTGAGTGGGACATCAGTGTGCCTGACTATAGAGTCACCTATGACTAAAGTGTTGGGTACGTTGTCTTGTCTTAGGGGCTGTTGTTTGGTGGCACACTGGTGTTTTGAGCTGTGAGTCACTTCTGTTGTGATTGGTGTTTGTTTGCGTTTCAGCTTTGGAGGTCCTTGTTGCTTAGACAGGTTAATGTTAAGGGCCTCCTTATTCTTGACAGAGGCACCCAGTTCAGCCACTTCACTGCTTAAATTCTCCAGGAAAATTCTGGGTCTTCAGCAACTGTCATTATGAGGACAGACTGAAATCACTATCACTATATTCTGTATCATACAGACTGCTCAGATGCAACCTGTTTCTTGCATATAAGGCTGTCTCTGATCCTGCTTTAATGGAAATGCTGCATATCTGCAAGTCTAAAGGCACACGGGTCACTAGCTCTAAGAATCTAAACCTGGTATGGGACATCAACAGAACTTGTTGGAGGGACAGATATGTCTCACAGAGGTTATTTCACCTTTGGAACAAGTTTCCTTTTCATGTTAAACAAACCCACTTGTTGACCCTTTTTAAATGAAATCTTGATGATTGGATGAGAAACTGGAAATTCACCCCAAGGGTTCCATCTGTGCCTCTCCTGGACAAGGGCAATAGGTTCTGATTTTTAGTGTCTGCTTGACACTTTTGGGACCTAGCGTTAAACATGAATAGGCTTGTAAGGGTCCTAGGGCCATTAGTCTAGAAACTTCTTATATTGCTGTGATCCTATGATCCTATTAAAATGTCTGAATATGCCTTACTAGACTGATTTTTGGAATTAATCAACTAAATCTTTGTGTAATGCAGAACCAGAAACAGTACCGTGGGGAAGTTTATGAAATCTGAGGCCTTTAGACATAACCTCTCGTTGGATGAAAGCTGTAAAATATGCATTGTCTAACTTTATGTTTTTGAGTTTAGCAAGCTTCTTATCTAAACATGCCACTTGTTCCTTGAATGTGTCATTCTGAGGGTCTGAAGTATGATCATTCTGTGTGGAAGCACAGTTTTGTCAGGATCAAATATTTCATCTGGTATGATTGCATCTTTACTAATATTGGTCTTGGTTGCTTTCTCATGGACATGTTTGGAGCATACACTTGATGTGCCCTTTCAATTAACAAATCATGCTATGGAACACCAGTACCATTTCTTATCTGTGTTTTCATAAAATTAATACAGTCTGTTCCTTCCAGTTTTTCTGTTATAGCTCTGTCTTCTAACTCTGCTATTTTTTGAATCAGTTCTTCTTGAGAAGCTTCATACTCAGCATGCCTTTTTTTCATTTCAGCCTCTGATTTGTATGGTATTATCAGTTCATGTGAATAGCTAGTTAAAGCTTCTATTTCATCCAGCCCTTTGTTATTTGAGTTGATATAGTCCTTAAATGTTTCATTTATAGTTTAATCACCTCTGAGTGCATTTCATTTGCTTTTTCCTCTAAATTACTAGTTGCCATCTCTTGAACTAAAGCTGAAGCTTGAACTGCTTTTTAGGTTCATAGGTTCATAGGTTAGTACTAAGCTAACGGCCCTTGCAAGCCATTTTAAGCCTAGCCAATTATCCCTTGTGCGACTCAAACCCTGCACCTTGTGTTTGTAAGCCAAACACCTTAACCATTACGCCACCCTCCCACCTTTGTGTGTGGTGTTGCGTTGTCACATCAGCAAACAGTCCTTAAATGTTTCATTTATAGTTTAATCACCTCTGAGTGCATTTCATTTGCTTTTTCCTCTAAATTACTAGTTGCCATCTCTTGAACTAAAGCTGAAGCTTGAACTGCTTTTTAGGTTCATAGGTTCATAGGTTAGTACTAAGCTAACGGCCCTTGCAAGCCATTTTAAGCCTAGCCAATTATCCCTTGTTAATGTTTGTGTACAGAGCAGGAAAGTGCAATTTTTGCTGAACAGCTGCAAGATTCTTCCCAATCAATGTTTTCTCTTCACCTTTTCTGGTTGATTGTCTTTCAGATTGTCCTAATTTCATCTTTTCTGGCATTCATGTAGTGCACTTACTATCCAGTAACTGAATTGTACTGAAGCTTACAATTTCACAGATTTTTTTCAGTTTCTGTTTTCACACTGGAAGAGCTGAAATTAAGCTGCTGATTAGTGTGCAGCCATCTCAAAACAGTTATGTTTGTGCATTCTTTGAGGTTTTAAATCCAGGTCTCCTCTATAAACTGGCATTTGTCAACATAGATTCTGTGCTAACAAAGTGTATAAAATATCTGTGTCATGCCTAGCCACCCAGGAATGTGAACATTGGTTCTAGGTGATTTGGTCATTGCTGATGTGACAACGCAACACCACACACAAAATGGAAAAGGGGTTGATGCCCATTTCAATAAATCTGGTCTCTGAAGTACTTACACATCTCTTTGTTTACTTTAAGTTCATGCTCTTTCAGTCTGTCTCCGACACTTTTACATTATCTATGTCCTGCATCATTTTATCATGTTATCAGATTAATAGAAATTAACAACCATAAATACTTATTCCAAAGTATAAATGGTGGAATATAAACATTCATGTATATCTAGTGCAACTCCTGGATTTTAGATGGCTGCACTAACATTGTTACAAGGACTGTCATATATTTCTGGATGATATTGTGCTTATTGGGTCATACTATAGAGGACAATTTGCAGTAGATAGGGCAAGTATTATCAAGAAGATTGTTATGATCTAGTTTTATGTCTTAAGAAACAAAAGTACCATGCTTTGCATGCAGTGTACACAGTTTATGTACTGTGGAGGCTAAAGTAAAAGCTATTGTGAAGGCTCTATATCCTTCAAACATTATTGGCCCAAAATAAATATTAAATTATGCCCTTCATTCTAGCATTCTTGCAACTTCATTGAATCATATGATATGCAAAAATGTGCATGGGATGTGGGAAAAAGAACAAGAAGTGTAATTTCAAACAATGACATGTTTGCTCATTACACAGCTACTAGAGTCAATGCACTCCTGCAGTGTTTTATGTCCTATAATGTAGGAGCTGTGATTCACACAGAATGCCTGATGATAGTATGAGTACACTTTGTTATGTCTCACATATGTAAAACAGCTGAAAATGGATTTTAAAATTCAGATGTCATGAATGCTTGTATGGTTGTACTTTACTAATATACACAGATCAAAAAACATTGATTATTTTGTTTAATAAAAGGAAACCTCTTCCCCAAATGAGTTCACAAAGAGTGCAGCACTGGGATGTGCAAACTGAGGAGATATATTTATGATATTGTGTACAGAGCAGGAAAGTGCAATGATAATGTTGCTACACTGAGTAGGTTAACTGTTTCACAGAAGCCAAGAGAACTGGACGCCTCTATTTGGGAATAGCTGTCAGATAACACAGATAATTCCCAGTCCATGCTGAACATATTAAAAACTGGACTGCCAGAGATGCAGTTTTGTCTTATTTTAGGTTCATGAGTAAGGCCCATAATAATGGAACCAATGTTTATGTCATTCTTTTCCTGAAGACTAGCCTTAAATCTGTAGTGTGGAGGTGTGTACATGTGGAGGTTTATACTATATGGATGTAGAATCATGGGTCCTCAGTAATTCTGCTGGTAATGTTTATTAAAATCATCCAGAAAATTCCAAAATTAAAGACTTACCTAGATTACATTTATGGTGGCCTGACATAGATCAAGATGTAGAAAGTAAAACAAAGGTATGTAGCAAGCTTCAGTCAAAGACCAAATCACAATCAAATGCACCTTTTCACTTAATGTGAATTGTCGGAATGTCCATTGCCTAGATGACATGTGGATGTTGTTGGCCTATTCCTTTGGAAAATGTTTTTTCAGTTTTACATATATGCTCATATAAAGAATATAGATGCATACACCATTAATAATTCTAATTTTTTTCAAGCAAAAACTGAAGAAAACTAAGGCAAAGTTTTAGTTTATATGGCATTTTAAAATTGCTGATATCTGATCAATATTTTTTATTAGAAGGGAATATTCAGACTATGAAGGATGGAAAGATGAAGATGAAATTTGAGAAAAGGTTGTTGTGACTTTCGGCTTTTCCTGGTTATGGGTCGCCATAGTGGAACTCTGGTCCGCTAAAGATTGGCAGTTGATTTTTATATACCGAGTTGCCAGCCCTGACGCACAACCTTCAATGAAGGTACGCCCATTTACGCATGTCTCCATGCAGAAGACGGTCTAACTGAGAGTCAAACCGGACAGCGTCTTAATGTGAGGTGACAACAGAAATGCACCTCAGGTGTCAACAGACTTCACATAACATCTGGTTGTCTATTAGGATACAAAAAATGTATCTGCTACAATTCAAACCATCCTGAATGAGCTGAATCCTGAACATAGCATTCTGTTGCTTCTACTTAGGGACTGATAGTGTTGCTGAGAATTTGGACTAACTGGCTAGATCATGGGAAGGATGGAGAAGAAAGCCTGCAGTCTGAATGGTCAGGTGTGCAGTACTCTACATTTTTTACAGGAAGTTTTCATTATTAAAATATAAATAAAACAGCTCATGTGTACCTAAGGCTGACTCTTGCCTTACCGTAGTAATCCTCTTGGTCACATAAGTTTCAAACTGATAGATCTCAAAAATCAACTTTTATACATTATTGCCTTAAGGGGGATCTTAGTCTCCCCCCTTTCATGATTGTTTTCTTGGCAGCCAACATTAAGAGTATCACTAAAGCTTTATTCATACTTCATCCATTCTTTCCTCTTCCATTCACCAGTGAGAAAGAGAGCTAGAAGCAGGGTAACTGTGGGAGGGCATATCCCATCCACTGCTGACCACAAATCACCCAAAAGCTGGAATAACCTAGTGCTACCCCAAATCTATGCCTCCAGTCTCATCTGTGATCCACCCCCCCATCTTCAGCAGCAAGAAGAAAGTGCTGAAAACATTTTGGAAAATTCAGTTGGGATATAAGAATATTTGTGCATTACTTCCAGCCAAATATTTTAAGCCTCCTCAGCTTGGCCTTATAATCAGGCAACATACGCAAAACAGCCCATCTGTCATTATTCAGGAGTATACCCAACTCTTTTTCCAAGGTCCCTTAACAACATTACAGTCCTGCTGTTTAGATCTAATGCAAGCACCCTTCTGATGACTAAATGCTTGGTTATGGTTCCTACCTACTGTGTACCCATCAAAAACATTTTCCATCTTGGTCAGTGTCTCTGTGTGTCTCTTCACTTGGTACCATCAGGCACTTCATCCCCTTGAGCACACTTGTCAATCACTTATACCTCACATAGTAAGCCTGCCTGAAAATAACCTGAGGTGAAAATATTGTCAGCACACATTACCCTCCCCTTCTTAGAACAGCTTCCAGTTCCTCAGATCAGCAGCTTTATAATATAGCTTACAGTCAGGGAGTCCAAAACTTGCAACAGTCATGGAAAGGATCAACTTAGAGTGTGCTGGAGTAGCTTTTTTTCTTCACAAAGTAAAGCCAGTGGTGGTCTTTTTTTTTTAAGCTTTTGAAAAAGTCCCCAAGGGAAATACAGGCAAGACACGAGAGCAATACAAGATTTTAGGGAGAATGTGCATCTTTAAGGCCTGCACCTGCTCCAGGTTATTCAATAAAATAATCCACTGAAGCATGAAATAGTATTTATAAGTTTTTAATCACTGATACATATGACTGCTGCATTGTCCACCCCACTGATGAGACTGGCTGTAACCCCCAGTCCTAAGAAGAATATTGGCACCAAAGCTAAAGGAAGACCTCCTAAGTACTTGGGGGAAACAACATTATTTTTATGTCTCTAATCCTTTTCTGACTAAATGAGTAGCCAGACAATTGTCCAAAAGATCATTTTCTAGTCAGGTCAAGTACTTGAATAAGTAATCAACAGACATGGATAAGATTCCCTGTCCTCTCACAGCAATCAGATTAGTAATCCCTGACTTCTGAGTCTGGGTCTGCAAAGGCTGCAAATGTAGAGCAAACAAAGGACTGGAAAGAAAGGTCTGGAAAGTGAAGCAAGCTGGTTTTTGTAGTCCCCTTTATAGATCATATAAAGAAGGGAGTCTCACGGCAGTTCTATAACTCTGGGTTTGCACAGTGTTTAATGAAAATGTTGATATGAATATGCCACAAAGGCCAGCTGGATCAAAAAAAACAAAAAGACAGTCCACTTGGTAGAATGCCCTCTCAGTATGTAAACATATGACCCTATGGCCATATGAAATGCTGTCATTGTAAACTGTATTGACAGTAAGTCCAGTGAGGTGTCAAGTGTCAAAGGAAACTTTCATACTTTTATAGGCCACTTACACAGGGTGTATTTTGCTTCCATGGCTTACTGCATGTAACTAATGGCATTGCTATAGACAAGGTGTTGTAGTTAATGAAACACAACATGTGAATTTGTAATGAGCATGACGTTTCAGACTCAGTACCTTAGAATGTCATACTTTAACATATGTAGTTTTGAATATAATGATAGTCCATAGCAGTCCTTATAATTACAGTCCATTCTGACTCACTGCATGGGTTTATGCTATTGTTCCACTTGAATAACGTCTTAAAAAACATGCTATGTTTCACTAATTAAATGGGGTGGTAAACTTTTGCTGTTGAGTGGCTATGAAGATGACTTTATTACCACTCTTTGTTTTCTCTGTGGTAGCCCAATTACTCTCCTCTGAGCACTCAGACTGTCATCTGCACGTCCATCTGCATCAATCTCATATTCACATCCTTATGATATAAACTGTCAATGTCTAGGCACTGCTCCTTCCTGAGTAAACATTCACTCAGCTAGTCTGACCTCACTTTCACTCCACCGATTAACCATCATTTTGACATTAAAGCATAGGATTTGACTAGTTTCCTGAACTATGCACAATTTTGCTGGAGTCTTCTCCCTATTATATTCTTAATTGTCACTTGCTACATAGAAACTTGACTTACGGCATTCTACAGTATAGATCTATAATTATGCCTTATACTTTCTACGTCTGGTCTTTATCTGGTACATATTTTGCATAATATGAAATGATTCAGCAAACTGTTTTTTTCAGATATTTGAACTTGTAGCTTAGAGTTATTTTCTTATCTTTGTTTCAGCTTTGCAATAATATATCTAACCACAATATCTCATATGTTAACATTTCTGTCTCTGTTTTTTTCTCTTACTGCAGCATGTTTAACCATGATGATTTTATACCTCTCTATCTGCACATGGATCTTACCAGATCATCTTGCATTCTTTGTGCACCCTTTTTGCTTTGTCTTCATGCCTCGAAGTTCACAGTATTTTTGCATAGTTTTCATTTTATTTAATTCATATAAGCTCTCCTCCTTACTATTAATGGGACACTTGTAATTCAAACATGTTTTTATTGTTATCAGTTTGTCATTTCTCATGTAGAACTACTTTTAAATCTGCATGTAAGTTATAAGTAAGACTTAAATTTATGTTCACTATGCATGTGTCCTCCATTGAACAATAATTGCATGACTATTAAAATAAACCAGATTCTAATTAGTGTCAGCTAATAAAGTACATAATATTCAGAATTCTCTGTAGTGTTTTATTTTAGTATGATGAAAAAGATGAAACTAAGCCTCTGGAGTGATTCAGGAATCAAGTGAATTGAGGGACACTGCTCATCCCTGAGTAAACATTCACTCACCTAGTTTGATCTCACTTTCCCTCCACCGGTTAACCATCATTTTGACATTAAAGTATAGGATCTGACTAGATGTTCATCGTGTTTCACTGTTGCAGTCACTACTCTTGGGTTATCCTGCTGGCAGGCTACCCGCAGTCGGCCAGAATTCCAAAGTCTAGGTCCTGTGTCAGTTGCTGTCGCCTCTTCCCTGACGTCAGTGCGCCAGGGGTATAAAAGATGCAGTCGACGCCATTTACTTCAGTCTTTCTTGCCGTGTGGTGCCCGAAGCAAAAGCAGTTCGCAAGTGCCAGTCGGCTGACTCCTGAGATTTTCAAATCTGAATTTCAGAACCAAAGTCTTCATTAAAGCTAAGTACCCCATTGGGGAAACGTTTTTCTTGCTCCAGACCGATGTCAGAAAAAGTTAACAATTGTATTTCTTGTGGGAAGCAAATACCTCATAAGGATTTTCACTCTTACTGTATTCCTTGCCTAGGCCCTGATAACAATGTTTCTAGCTGTCGGTTTTGTGCTAGATTCAACCAACACACTCTCAAGCATCAGTTCGATTTTGCATTTCATTACTTTGGCCGAAGATTTAATTATATAATGCTGGCAGAACAGCCGACAACCGGAGTTTACAAAAAAATGCAAGGACAAGGACAAGGATAAGCATCCGAGGTCCAAAATCAACGACGAAACCTCTTCTAGGCCAGTCGCTGGTTCGCCGGTTCTCAGTGAGGTGCTTTCGCAGCCCCTGGCGCCCGCTACCTCAGAGCCACAGGCCACTACCGACTCCCATGTGGAGCTGACTGGGCCTCTGGAAACTCAAGGTATTGGACACTTGGAAATCAATCCCTCAGATGGGTCCAGAGCCGCTGAGCAGGCATCGGCTTCTGAGGGTGTCTTCAAAACTACACAACTATATGTTAAGCCATTTTCACCTTCAAAGACAAAGACTAAAGCAGCTCTAAAGACAAAGAAACAAGTACAGCATTCTCCTATTCAGACTTCCATGCCTAAAAAACAGATGCTCAAAATGGCCGAAGACCTAATTACTTTGATCAGGGGCTGCCATCCCCCTCCTGATAAGAGGCCTAGGCAACAGACAGAGTAGGATTCTTCTGATCAGGTATCTATTTCCTCTGATTCCTCTTCTGAACAGGATTACTCCATGCTTCCCTATGAGGATTCTGATGCTGAAGAATCCATTCCTTCAGCCTCTCCTCCTGAGGGCTATTCTTTTGGGGAAACACTGCATACTATGAGGGAGCATTTTCACTGGGAGAGCCAAGATTATTCTAAGTCTAAGAAAAGGCTCAGAGACTTCCTGCTTCTTCCTCAGCACAGACCCCTTGCTAATCCACCTATTCTAGACATTGTAGATGATGTATTTTCAGGGTCCGGACTGTCCCCTGACTCTTTACCCCCTGCACCTGCTAAGCCAGACAGATACTACAAGGTCTCGGATTCTCATAAATTCCTCTATAAAAACCCCACTGCTGACCCAGAAACTATATCTCAGGGCCCCTAGGGGGTTAAAGCTTCCACTGCAAAAAACCCTGTCCCCTCTGATAGGGATTCTAGGTCTCTAGACAGATGGGGAAAAAAGTTTACACTTCTGCCACCCTGGCTGTAAAGGCTTTAAATTGTCAATTTCATATGCTTAAATATCAGCAATATTTAATGTCACTACTTAAACAGAAGATGTTGACAAATACTGAATGTTCAGAGAACAAGGAATTGCAGGATTTATTGCATGCAACTGAACAAGTGGGAAAGCATACTTTGCAATGTGGTTATGATTCACTGGAGGCCTCTTGCAGGGCCGCTGTTACAGGTCCTGTTATTAGAAGGCATGCTTGGTTAAAGGAACAAAATCTGCCTGGTCATGTTAAAGCAAAATTATTAAATGCACCATTACAGCATGATACTTTGTTTGGTACTAAAACAGAAGAGGTGTTGAAAAAAATGGAGGATAAAGCAAAATCCATGCATACAGTCAAGGATTTCTTACAGGTACAGCCACCCAGGTTTAGCAGGAACTGGCCTTCTAAAAACTGGTCCTTTCCAGTCTCAGACAGACCACAAAGAGACAGATACAGGCATCCCAGAGGCAGATCTCAGCCCCAAGGCTCATACAGGCCTAAACAATGGGGTGCTCCTACCTCCAAAAGCGGAGAAGACAAATCACAGCCTTAAAGGAAACAGTCCCAATGACTTTCCTCTACCAGTTCCAAGCAGTTTTCTTTTGACAGCCCCCTTAGGGGGAAAACTAGCACTTTTTTCATCAAATTGGCAAATGGTTACCCAAGACAAATGGGTTCTGAACATAGTGTCCAAAGGTTACAGGTTACATTTTCACACTTTACCAAGGTCAAAGGGCATGACAGACCTGCCACACAATCAATGGGCAGAGGCACAAAAACAAATTACAGCCCTCATGGACATGAGGGCCATTCAGCAAGTACCACAACAAGAGCAGGGGCAAGAATTTTACTCCAGACTTTTCCTAGTACCGTCAAAGGACAAAACCTGGAGATCAATTCTGGACCTGTCTATACTGAATACGTTTCTGGAAGTTCCAAAATTCAAAATGTTGACTCGTCAGCAGCTACTGCCCATGCTGGGCAAGAGGGCTTGGCTCATAACTTTGGACCTAAAAGAGGCATACCTGCATGTCCCAATCAGACAATCTTGCAGAAGATACCTCAGATTCATAGCTGGCTCAATGCATTACCAATTCTCTGCACTGCCCTTTGGCTTATCTACTGCACCCAGGGTCTTTACAAAATGCCTGGCACCAGTAATTGCGTTTTGCAGACAAAAAGGTATTCAAATATATCCCTACTTGGACGACTGCCTAATTCAAGCAGAGAACAAAGACACTCTTCTAAAGCAACTGGCGTTTGTAAAAAGATTACTAATTGGCCTAGGGTACACAGTGAACGAAAAGAAATCAAAACTAGTGCCCTCTCAAGAGATAATATTCCTGGGTGCAAGCTTAAATACAACTGCCCAGATGGCTTATCTCATGCCAGACAAGCAAAAACAACTGACTACTTACTTCAAGAAATTGGAAACAAAAACCCACTTATCTGCAAGGAAAATCCTGCAGGCCTTGGGTTTCATGGCATCCTGCATTCTACTAATTCCATATGCCAGACTGCATATGAGGAAACTACAATGGTATCTGAAAAGTGTTTGGACTCAGCATTGCCACAGCCTGGAGACAGTAATTGCACTCATTCCATGCCTACAACAGGAGTTTCGATGGTGGGCAGAAGCCTGTCACCACAACAAGGGTATGCCATTCAGTTTACCCACAGCCAGACAGACACTGACAACGGATGCATCAGATTATGCCTGGGAGGCCCATATGGCAGGAAAATGTATTCAGGGCACATGGCCTGCTAACCAGATACATCTTCACATCAATCAAAAAGAGATGCTAGCTGTTCAAAATGCCCTGACAGCTTTCAAGGACCTGCTTCATCCAGGACAATTACTGATAAAGACAGACAACACTATGGTTATGTGGTACATAAACAAGCAGGGAAGTACACATTCCTGCCCCTTCTGCAGACAAGCAATGACCTTATGGGACACAGCATTGACTTTTCAAGTTCATCTGCAAGCACAATTCCTGCCAGGAAAAACAAATACTCTGGCAGACGAACTAAGCAGAAACCTCATGGATCCCCACGAATGGAAACTGGATCTACAAGTCTTCAGGATGATAATAAGAAAATGGGGATGCCCAGACATAGATCTATTTGCCTCCCCTCACAACTGTCAATTGCAGAGATTTTGCACAAGGATTTACCACGAGCAAGCATGGAAAGTGGACGCCCTATCATTCAGCTGGAAACATTTAACAGTATATGCTTTTCCCTCACTGCTGCTCCTTCCCAGAGTACTCCTAAAGGTCAGACAAGAGAAGCCAAAAATGATTCTGATTGCACCAGACTGGCCACGCCAGCACTGGTACCCAATTCTAAAGAGCTTGTCTCAAGGTCCAGCATGGATATTGCCTCAAACTTCTCACTTGCTGACCCAACAAAACAATCAGATCCTGCACAGCCAACTCAGGACCTTAAATCTGGCAGCATGGCGGATACTGTAGCCATTCAGAAAACTCCTCTTTCAAAAGCTGTTATGGATGTTATCTTGGAGGCCCAGAACAAGAAAATCTTATGCAGAAAAATGGAAGAGATTCTGTGCTTGGAACTAGGAACAAGGCATTGACACGTCTGTACCAAATATTCCTCAGATTTTACAATACCTAACTGAGATGCTGAACAAAGGCCTTTCTTTCTCATCAATTAAGATTCATGCCTCTGCCATTTCTGCACATTACAATATGGAACCACCTATCTTTTCTCATCCTTTAATAAGGCAGTACCTCAGAGGGGCCAAAAACATTAGGCCTCCAAGGAGAGCACCAATTCCGGCCTGGGACCTCAATTATGTTTTGGAAAAACTCACACTGCCTCCTTTCGAGCCAGCATCAACAGTGGATATTAAATTCTTATCGTGGAAAACAGCTCTGCTCCTAGCCATAACCGCGAGTCTCGAGTTACAAGCACACATGGCTGTGGAATCTTTCATCATTTTTCATCCAGACAGGGCTTCTCTGAGGACAAACCATACATTTATGCCTAAGGTGGTGTCCAGTGTGGCCCTCAATCAAACCATTCACTTGCCTACCTTTTACCCAAATCCACAGAACAAGGGTGGGAAAATTCTGCATTGTTTGGACATACACAGGCAGTTACGCTTCTACTTGGACAGAACTAAAGCTTTCAGAAAAACTGTGCAACTTTTAGTGTCATATGCTGCAGGATCACAAGGAAAGGCTATCTCAAAACAGACTATTTCTAAATGGATAGGCAATTGCATCCGTTTCTGCTATTCTCAACATGGCAAATCAGTGTCTAAGGGCATTAGGCCTCATTCCACCAGAGCAGCAGCCACTTCAGCAGCCTTCTTCAGAGGAGTACCAACCAAAGAAATCTTAGAGGCTGCAACTTGGAGTTCAGTGCACACCTTTACAAAGCACTACCACTTGCCTCTCTACTCTAAGTCCAGAGCAGGCTTCGCCACTGCAGTTCTGTAGGGCCGCATAGCCTCTCCTAATCCTATTTAGCCCAGCCACCCATCTCAGCTTTGGGATTCTACCCAAGAGTAATGACTGCAACAGTGAAACACGATGAACATAGTACAGTTGTGTACCTACCATAAATGTAGATGTTCGAGTGTATTCACTGTTGCAGTCCAGGTTACCCACCCACCATCCCCCTTCTCTTTGCTGGGACTTATCTGCACTTCTCTATCCTATTTAACCTTTTCGGTGTATTTGCTTGTAGATGAAGGAAATGTCATTTTTGTGCATGCATTTCTTATTGATATATTTTTCAGCCTACCTATTTGGGGCACCAGATATCTGGGGCAAGAAAAACTGAAGAAAATGGTGTCGGCTGCATCTTTTATACCCCTGGCGCACTGACGTCAGGGAAGAGGCAACAGCAACCGACGCCGGACCTAGATGTTGGAATTCTGGCTGACTGCGGGTAGCCTGCCAGCAGGATAACCCAAGAGTAATGACTGCAACAGTGAATACACTCGAACATCTACATTTATGGTAGGTACACAGCTGTACTTTTCCTGAGCTATGCACTATTTTCTGGATTCTTCTCCCCATTATATTCTTATTTGTGACTTACTACTTAGAGACCAGATGAAGAAAGTAGAAGGCATAACTTACCTCCATACTGTGGAATGCCCTAAGTGCAGGTTTCTATCTGGTATATATTTTGCATCATAATCTTCCATCCTTCTGAGTTGCCCAAATTATGGTTTCTTCCCATCAGTGATCAAAGGAAAGCTAATTAACAGACTCATTTTTCTTGAGGTGGCATAATCTAGACTATTTGTCATGTTTACAGGTTGGAGAAGACAAAAAACTAAATGAAAACTCCAGCCAAGCTAGAATTCCAAAGAGTGACCTCACAAACCTCCTGTAACAAAGGCACATACGATATATGCAAATGGCCCTTATGAACAGCAGGTGTTTCAGCTATATGGCGATTCTGATTGCCCATGACTTTTACATTTGAAGTCATTTTAATAGACAATTTCAGGCCAATAAAGCCAAACTCCACTAGCCATGGATATGCATATTTCTGACTTGTTATGACCTTGTCAGCATAGCATGAGCAGAGTGTTTGACTAAGCATAAGAAACACAGGGTTGTTATACCCAGCTGAATTCCATTATCATTAGGGTGACTGCAAAATATCCTAGCTAACAAATTAAAACAAAGAGTTAGAATGTCACACTGAAAAAACAATCAGAAAAAAACTAAATGAAAACTTCAGCCAAGCTAGAGCTTCCAGTGAGTGACCTTCCAAACCTACTGTAACAGAAGCACATGGGATATATGCAAATGACCCTTATGAACATCAGGTGTTTCAGCTATATGGCAATTCTGATTGACCATGACTTTTACATTTGAAGTTGTTTTAATGGACTATTTCAGGCCAATAAAGCCAAACCCCACTAGACATTGATATGCATATTTCAGCCTCATCAGCATAGCATAAGCAGAGTGTTTGACTAAGCATAAGAAACACAGGGTTGTTATACCCAGCTGATGTCCATTATCATTAGGGTGACTGCAAAATATCCCAACTAACAAATTAAAGCAGAGTTAGAAGGTCACACTGAAAAAACAATCAGAAAAAAACTAAATGAAAACTTCAGCCAAGCTAGAACTTCCAATGAGTGACCTCCCAAACCTCCTGTAACAGAGGCACTTGGGATATATGCAAATGCTTATGCTATGCTGATGAGGTCATAAGAAGGCCAGAATACGCATATCCATGGCTAGTGGGGTTTGGCTTTATTGGCCTGAAATTGTCCATTAAAACAACTTCAAATGTAAATGTCATGGGCAATCAGAATCGCCATACAGCTGAAACACCTGATGTTCATAAGGGTCATTTGCATATATCCCATGTGCCTCTGTTACAGTATATGAATTTCTGTACCAAAACAGCTCAGATGGGAGCTGAAGTTCAGGACAAAAGAAGGACAGAGAGGCTATATATATATATATATGGGTTCATGTCAGTACACCGACAAGTCGGGATATCGACATTCACTCCACCGACACATGAAATAATCGAAACCGCAAACATGGACATTTAACAGGTAAGAGTTTTAATTTTGCTAATCATGCCTACCACACATGCATAACACTGCCACACTTACTAAAACATGGTAGGCATGATTAGCGATTTCCTGTTCATTTCCTGTGCAAAGCTGTAATATAACAATAGAACTTATGTATCTGATGAAGTCCTAATGTGTTGGGATGAAAACGCAGTTTGTTAATAAAAGAGCATTAATAAATTCAGTGCTGGACTTGAACTCATTCATATTCATTCACGGCAACGTTTTTGGACTGAGATTGTGGCAGTTTTACTTCCTATACAACTCTTTTGTGGATTATTGGTTTTTCAGAGTTGTATCACTCCTTTTTTGGATTTTTATATATATATATATATATATATATATATATATATATATATATATGTGTGTGTGTATGTATAGGTTGTATATTTGAAAAAGAAGGATCAGGTGTGATTTAAGAAAATATTTTTTCATGGAGATGCTAGTGGAGCACTAGAATGCTAGAATGATTTTCTGGGCAGAGATTAAGCACAAACACAGATACAGGTCAGAGCCATGTAAGATTATACAAACTAACCAATGTCACCTGAACTTCTTTCTTCATGTCATTAGTCTAAGCTTAGTGTAAAAGGCTATTTGATTCCTACTGGTATTTTATTCCATTTGAGTGAGCACCTTCAGTTGCAGATCATACCTATATACTTCTGCACTATGAGCTTAATTTGCGAATTTTCATTAATTTTTTAAAAATATTTTTATTTTCTGCTCCACTCAACACCCACCATTTGCTATGTTCTGGTGCCCTTCTTCATTCTTTTCCACAGATGTCATAGAGGAGACAAGGGCATCCCAGTATAGCACTACTCTGATAGCAGGAGAGCGATTTGCTTTTAGATTACCTCTAGCTACCTACATCCCATGCACTGCATGCAAGGTCAGCAGTACAGTTTGTGTGTACACATTACCACTTGTAAGTCCAAGTTAGGGACTATGAACTTGTACCACGTTTGCTTTCTAGGGCCCCGAGATACTATTGAATATCATACCAAGGCAAAAAACACTTCCCACAAGAAAATCAGTCAGTCAGAGCTTTGAATCCTCCCATATGCCAGAGATTTCTAGCATATGGTTTGCTACAAGAATCACATATAGGAACTTTCTCTTTGCCCTTCTTGGCTGGCAGGTCTGGGAACATCTCACTTATGATTAATAGCATTTTTAGTAATCCTAGAGCTTCAAATAAGAGTAAATCTATTTCAGATAATAATAATAATTATTATTAAACTTAACCAGGGATTTTCTGAGAGCACCTCAAAATCAATATGAATTTTCCAGTGACTGCAAAAGAGGGTATTTTTAATCAGATACGAACAATATACATGGAAGACAGGGACAACACCAATTTAAGAGGACAAAAATGGCAATAATTTGTGTACATTAGTTCATAATATTTCTGGCATTGAGCTAACTGATAAACAACTTCAGGTTTTAAATTTTGGACTTAAATTTATGCAGACAGTTTTGCCTCGAAGACATGATTTAAAGTGCAGCTCGAAAGTTACATTTGTTACATTTCTTTGATTGTGAAAAAGTTCATTTAGTGGAAAATGTAAATGGTTTGGGGGTATTTCAATAGATAGTAGTGACAATGGGGTTTCTATTCTTGTTATTCTGACCTGGGGGATGTAGAATTTATTAATTCTTACTGCCGACTGGATATGACTAGTATTTCTAGTAAAAGTCGGTTCATGACTCTATTTAAACATGAGGGGATTAAGCAATTGGCTACATTGAATTTTGCCATTGAATCAGCTTATGAAAAATTAATGAAAAACAAATATGATTGTTTATAATATGTCTAAATCTGAATGGAATGAGTTGATGTTTTAGCAAAAAATAATAATGTAATCATTACCAGCTGATAAGGGTAATAAAATTGTTCTTTTAAATTGCCAAATTGCCATCAGTACTTTCAAATGTTTATGTTACATTTACAAAATAATTCTGTATTATGAGATTTGTAATATGTCTGATTATAATCAAGCTGTTTTTAATTATATGATTCTTTTGGAGAAGGGTTTTAGACTTGGTTACTTTACATGTGCTGATTTAGATAAGCTTCAGGTCGCTGACAGTGAATTAGCAGTTTTTTTTGTCTTCCCAAAATACATAAAGATGCCTCCAATCCTCCCGGTAGACCCATTGTATCAGCATGCAAATGTTTTTTGTCAAATATGGGTCTTTTTTTTACATGGATTCCTGATGCCTTATGTTTTAAAACTGCCTTTTTATATTAGGGATACCAGTGACTTTTTAGAAAAAAATATTTGGAATTGGTTGGATGATATGTTTTTCATTAGCATTGATGTTTGTAGTTTATATACTAGTATTAAACATAATATTGGATTGGAGGCTGTAAGATATATTTTTTAGGTGATATGCCTTTATTAAATTACATATTAGAGCTTTTACGTTTTTGTTTAACTCATAATTTTTTTATGTTTAATAATTCCCCGGGATTCATGAAGCTCAGTGCAAGGACGGCGTTAGCCTTGCACCGATTGTGCGCCATAGAGATGGCACAGCAGCACCACATGCATATTAATGAAGGCACACTGCTGCGACATCCACATGCATAGGAAACGTGCGCGAGTGCAGGGGGCATGTCTAAGTGCTGCACGGAGGCATGAACATGTCGGCTGCATACGCGCAACCTAAAAAGCTGACTAGTACAGCCTGCCTGTAATAATAATCACTCCTGTCAGTATCCACGGATACTGAAATGTATGCAAAGCATACAAGACAGTTTTGTGAACACCAAAATAAAAATTAAACACAAAGGCACATAGCTGAATATTGAGTCCCTGTCCCTCGAACAAATGACATTTAAAACCCCGTGCCCGTATTCCATTGTAGTGTTGATAGTTATACTAAGTGGAAGCGAAACGCAGTGTGTTAGCGCACCGCTGTCATTTGCTAAGCCTAGCCCAATGGTTAGGGTTACCATCTGTCCCACATTGGGAGGGACAGCCCCCCCTCTGGGCAGTTGTGTCCATACCAAAACCATTATAAATGTTAAATGTCCTGTGAATGTAGGACATAATTATGTCCCATATTTTATGTAATAGATCCATACAAGACTTATTTCCGTATGTAAAATACCTAAATGTTACAAGAAAGAGAATAAGCAACTAAACTGCTACAACAATAAGTTAGGCATAAAACTAATGTACTATCCTTTGTACTGATCGTGGGTATGTGTTAGCTTGTAAAATCTGATGTGTGTCCCGAAAATGTCCCATTTTGGTCATTTGAAAAGGTGGCAACCCTACTAATGGTCAGAGCATTCGCTCAATATCTGCCCATTCATGGTCCAAGTTGTCCTTGTCAGGATGGTCCAAAGATGAATGGGTATTACTCGGGTCTACCTACCATGTCATGAAAGATAAGTATTTGCGTGTACCTATGTGCGTGAAGTACAGCATGTGGAAGATCAAAAATGCTAGGGTAGTCCTCACAACCATATTGGTACCAGAGATATGTAGTGTACACAATGTGTTCTGTTGACTGTGCCATGGGCCATCAACCAGAGAAGGGATGGATAGTGTGTGTGGAATATGGGGGTGGGGGGTGACGGGTAATGTAATAATCCACTAAGGGGAGACTGGGTTGGATGCACAATAGGTGAACTGAAGGTGTACGAGGGCAGTGGGTGAATCAGAAAGAAAACCAAGGAACAAACATTCACATCCACAATACAACCTGACATGCCATACTGTAGAACACAATCCCACCAACATATGAACATTAAAATGTGCAATACACATGTACAGAAATGTTACTGGCACACACCCACATAATGGTCTGGCCTGAATTGAGCCATCCAACCCCAACACACCTGGATACATAATTGAATACCCATCATCCCCTCCACAGCACACCCCCCCTTCCTGAACGTCCACCAAAACCACCCATACATGGGCTGCTAGCTTGGCGCAGCCATATCTGCACATAGTGACCCCTACTCATATCTAGTAGGCAGTCTCACCCTAGGCAGTCTCAGGATTGCAAACTATTTATCCCTTGCATGTATAACCCTACCTCATTTTCATAAATCCAAAAAAATCAAGGTTATCTGTCCCAGAATATTTGGATATTCCTCATGGGATAAGTATCTGTTCTAAAGATAAGAGTTGGTGTCACGACACGATGTCCAGTCCCGTAGACATCTGGACACAAGTTGTATGAGCAGTAGTTGTTCACAACCCTGCTCAGCCTCCAGCCGGTCCTGCAGAACCTATGACCCGGGATTAAACACTTGACCATGATGCACATCTCCCCACATGCATTATCGGGAATATATACCTTTCACATTCGCATAGGGGCAGTCAGATCTAGGGTGATTAAGGCACTTTAAAGCAGACATAAGTAGGGTTACCACCTGTCCCACTTTGTGAGGGTCAGTCCCTTCTTAGGCAGTTGTGTCGTGACCAAAAATAATAAAATGGCAAATGTCCTGAGATTGTAGGAAATAATTGTGTCCCATATTTCATGTAACAGTTGCATAAAATAGTTATTTCTGTAAGTAAAATACTTAAATGTTACAAGAAACAGAATAAGCAACTAAACTGCTACAAGAATAAGCTTTCATTTAGGCAAAAAAGTATAGTTCTAACCTTTGTACTGACCACGGGTATGTGTCGGCCTGTAAAATCTGATGTGTGTCCCGAAAATGCCCCACTTTGGCCATTTGAAAAGGTGGCAAGCCTAAACATAAGCGGGTATGCAAGCGTGTATGCACGACGGTAAGTGGCGGCAATTCAACGGTATAGGAAATGTAAATAAGCATGTAGGTGTATATGCATATATATATAGATATGAAGAATGAACATGGTCACAATACAGAAGTCATAACGAATGTGAAGGGAAACAGCAGCGGAAGCCCCCGTAATATTTAGTGCTGTTATATCAGGTTGGCCAGAGGTGAGCACACCTCTGCATCCCCAACCACAGGTAGGTGCTAAAAGTGGAACTAACTATGTACCCATGCTAAGTCTGACTTTCAACTAGGTACAGGGCAGTCCCGGTCCCCAGTCGGACAAGCCTAAACCCGGATGACCACATGAAAACCCTGACAATTAAATACACGTATGTGCCAGGTCTATAGGCTTTGGAGGTCTTAATATACTTTGAGTGAGTCAACATGCGGCCTGGGTCCAGAGCAGTAGGGAATGGCGCATGTGTAGTAGTGTGCTTTTCCCAACAGGAAAATGGATGCCTGCTGTGTTAGTGAAGTGTTGAGGCATGTGTTCGGGTAGCTATGAACCATGGGTATACATATAAATGAAGCAGAACACCAATAGTGTAGTGGTTAGAGCATGTGACTATCGAGCAGACATTGCCAGTTCGACTGCAGCACACACCATTTATGACGCGTAATCTGTATATGAGTATATCTTGCTAATTTTATGCTGTATAACGATATAATACCAATGAAATTTGAACTGTGGTGACGTATCACAGTAAGAATGTACAAGGATTTTGTGTGACATGAATCAACGGTTAAACGGAAAACCGCAGCTGAAAAGTGTTGTACTCACCCTTTGTCCAACGGCCCTTGTTCCGCCCAGTAACACAATATACCGCGTCGGCCAGGCCCAACACCAAGACCCTACACATCACAATGTGATTTACCACTAAGCTATGGCAGTTATACCTAACGTTGATGTTATCACAAACATAGCAGACAGCACAGTCATTCAACAGTATGATCAAAGTAATTAAATTATATAGATGTGTATGCATGCGTACGTACACACATATATGTGTGTGTGTGTGTGTATATATATATATATATATATATATATATATATATATATATATATATATATATATATATATGTAGGGTAACCACCTCTCCCACTTTGTAAGGAACAGTCCCTTTTTGAGCAGTTGTGTCCTGTATACTTAGTGTCAAATGGCAGATGTCCTGAGATTTAATGACAAAATTATGTCCTATATTTATGTAATAGTTGCATAAAACAGTTATTCTGTAGCTGAAACACCTAAATGTCATAAAAAACTGAATAAGCAACTACAATGCTACAAGAATAAGCTGTCAATTAGGCATAAAAGTGAGGTTCTGTCCTTTGTACTGGCTGTGGGTATATGTTGGCCTGCAAAATCATGACGTTTGTACCAAATATGTTCCACTTTGGCCATTTGAAAGGGTGGCAACTCTATATATATATATATATATATATATATATATATATATATATATATATATATATATATACACACACACAAAACGAACATGGGAAGAAAGCATTCATAACGAATGCGAAAGAATATAGCAGAACACCCGTATTATCTAGTGCTGACATATCAAGCTGGCCAGAGGTGACCAAAATCCCTGCATCTCTAACCACAGATAGGATGCTAACAGTGGGAGTAACCTTGTTCACATGCTAAATCTGACTTTCAAACAGATACAGGGCTGTCCCGGTCGCCTAAACCCAGATGATCACATGAACACCTTGACAATCAAACACACCTATGTACCAGGGCTATAGGCTTTGGAGGTCTGAATATACTCGAAGTGAGTCAACATGTGGCACAGGTCCAGAGCAGTAGGGAATGGCGCATGTGTAGTAGTACGGTTTTCCCACCAGGAAAATGGATGCCTGCTGTGTAAGTGAAGTGTTGAGGAGTGTGTTCGTAGCTATGAACCATGGGTATACATATAAATGAAACAGAACACCAATAGTGTAGTGGTTAAAGCATCTGCCTAATGAGCAGGCATTCACGGTTCAAGTTTGACTATAGCGCATATCATTTTCCTTGTGGAATGAATGTTGCTCTTCTGTTAAGCTGACATTTATACATGTAAATGTGAATGTGTGTATCGTATGGGACTATTAACCAGATCCCTTCAATCAAAGTGATACTATCATAATGAATAAGGCACAAATAAGCACAAATAAGCGGCAGTAAACATATGTAAGCATAGGCGAGTGCACCTGCGGGAGTGTAAGCAGCTCCCAGCATAGGAAATGTATGTTTGTATGTACAGATTTAATATATATACATATATATATATATATATATATATATATATATATACATATATATACACACACACACATATATATATGTGTGTATAGATATATATCTACATACATGAAATATATATATATATATATATATATATATATATATATATATATATATATATATATATATATGAAGAATGAACATCGTAACAATAAAGCATATACAAGGGATGTGAAGGGAATCAAGAACAAATATGGTATTTTAAAGTGCTGTCAGTGCATGTCATAAAAAGCTGACCAGGAGCAGAGCACCGCTACTCACACCAAAGGCAGGGTTTTACCAGTGGGAGTAACATTGCTGAATTGTTAAGTCTACTTTACACAGAGATGGAATGTAGTCCATGCTGGGACCACCAAAAATTGTAAAGCGCAAATTGCCGTAATCCATAACCGCAGGAAAGACACGTATGTGCAAATATACTTGGCGAGAGAGCCTGTGAATACACGAGGCGGGACAAAATATGTGTGGTGCCCCAAACACTCTGGAAAGGGCAATGTGTAAAGGTGTGTCATGGCTGTGATAACTAGTGGACAATGGATGTTACGCTTGTAAATTCAACACGGATGGGGTGGAGGAACTATGGGTATGCAATTATGGATCCAGGCGTGCCAGGGTTGGATGGCCCGGTTCTAATGGACTGCCCTGTGGAGGTCAGCTAGTTTGTAATAGGTATATATGCATACACACATGCAGACAACAATATGTTGAAGTACATTCTCTGTAACACATGCATTCCATTTGTTGACATAAATAATAGGAATGTGCACATACAAACAGATAGACAGTAGATGGAATAATGGGCTGTGCAGAAGAGGGATGGGTCGAATCACACTGTATCACATTCCAGTTACCATCGGTAATCCATACATGAACATATCGCGACATCTGTCCGCTGTATAATGTGCTAAATACTGATTACAAGATAACTGGAGTGAAGTGTTGGTGTCATAATGAATAAGGCACTAGTATGCTGGTGAAGCATATATAAATACCATTATGCATGTGTAAGTGCGTATGAGCGGGGAATGTATTGGTTTATAGACACACAGATGTATATATATTCATATATATATATATATATATATATATATATATATATATATATATATATATATATATATGGTTGCAGACATACATATACGTGTGTGTATATATATATATATATATATATATATATATATATATATATATATATATATATATATATATATATATATATATATATATGTGTGTAAGTGCGTATGAGCGGGGAATGTATTGGTTTATAGACACACAGATGTATATATATTCATATATATATATATATATATATATATATATATATATATATATATATATATATATATATATATATATATATACTCACACACATATGTACATACAAAGCCGACTTCACACTTCTAAAGACTAGTGTGGTCTCCTTTAAGGCCCCCGAGCCAGCGGAAAACAGTACACAAGCCGCTGAATCACTTACAAATGCCTTCTACCAGCACCTGCAGGACTGCATGGATAAGGCAATCCCAAGCAAAACAAAGACTCTTTGTACCAAAGGCAAGCGTCCAGTCTGGTGGACCCCAGCCATAAACAAACTCTACAACAAATGGAGGAAGCTACTACAAGATAGAGCAAAATCCTTAAAAGGTAAGACACCCTTGATCACTATAAGTAAAAAACTAAGAGCTCTCATAAAATCATCCAAAGCAAATTTTGAGAGAAAAATAGCTAAAGACTCAAAAGACAATCATAAGGCCTTCTTTAGCTATAGTTAGAAACCTGGGAGGAAACTCCCAGATATGCTCAGAACTAGTTCAAAATGATGTGAAGATTACTGATCCTACGGACATTGCCAACATACTGGCTGACAGGTTCAGTGCAAACTTCTCCCCTTCCCCAAAAGGAGAGATATCTATACCAAACGATTGCAGCCCCCAAACATCTCCAATGCCCAAGTGAGAACTGCTCTCCAAAGCAAAAACACAGCATCCATGGGACCTGATGGTGTCCCTGGCTGTGTGCTCCACGAACTCAATGAGGAATTAAACCCACAGCTAGGACAGCTGTTTAAGCAAAGTCTTACCTCTGGATACGCACCCAGGAGTG